>NC_046983.1:5951100-6251100 GCF_009769545.1 Cyclopterus lumpus | reverse complement strand
AACCAGAGAAAAGTCTCATTGTTGACGTGCAGGCGACAACAAACCCGTCTGTTTAGTGCTGAGTGCACACAAACAAATTCATTGCATTGTGTGCAAGAGAGACAACACTGCGTTTCAAAAGAAAAATAGATTCGATGTTGACAGTCAAAGTCAAATAAGCATGCTGACAATGCGACGCACATGTACTCGTGCATGTGGAGGCGGGGGGGGGGGGGGGGGGGGGGGGGGGAGAGGGGGAAGAAGCATTCGCTGTTGGTCTTTCTATGTCTCTTGCCCCATCACTCTCTTTTCTTTCCCCCGCTCCTGCTCTCAACACTGTGGGCCCAGCTCAGAGCATGCAGTTTTCTAATCATCCAAAAGAGGACAGTGTGGAACACGTCATCTCCAGGGAGAATGCCTGAGATGTATGGCAGGCGGAGAGGAACTTTTGGGGGCAATGCAATGTCCTGGGCGCTGAGAAAGAAGGAACAGACAGAGCTATTGTGGAACATGTCATTTGTGTCTTGTGGTTTCAGTTCATTACAGTATAAAAAATGTTCCCTCAGTCAAATCCTTTTTTTTGGTGCCATTTTCTTCTTCACAAGAAAGAAGACAACATGTATCTAAAACAAAAAAATGAGAGGCATTGATATCACCGGCTCCTCAGACGAAACAATCCTCCCTCTTTCTCTCTCTCTCTCTCTGTCTCTTTGAGCTCATTTTAAAGTCTGTAGAGCCAGAGCAAGGCGATGAGGCATTATTACAATGGCGTGTCACTCCTGCCCTGCATATTCAGCGGGCATGAAAATCACTCGGAGGTGGAGGTGGGGAAGAGAGCAGGGGATGGAAAAGAGGAGAGAGAGAAATGGGTTGATGGCTAAAGACAAAGTGAAGAGAGGGGAGAATGAGGATGCGGGGCGTCGGGAGGAAGCGAAACAGACAGCTGCGTGAAGCTCACAGGAAGAGGCAGCAGCCAGGGGAGAGATGTTGCATGCTGCACGGACGTGAGCCGTTCTGACACATGGGTAGCAGAGCGAACAGGGGCCGACACAATGGAGGGAGGCAGGGATCACTGGGAGGCAATATGATTTACAGTAGGGCTGTAGCCACTTCAGGTTTGCTGTGCCTCCGCAGCCCAACAACAACAACAACAACAAAAAAGCTCCAGTAAGGGATGCATCCATTCAGCTGCCGCCTCCCTAGACTCCCCAGAGTCCTTGTCATTGTTCTCAACCAATGCTGGGATGTATAGGGGCTGCAGCAGAAGGTCGTTTTATTGAAAGCGACGAGGATGAAAGGGTCGCAGGAGGAGCCAAACACGGTGCTGATAATGCAGAAGCACCTAATTGATGAGCAACCACTTTGTCCTTGACTAGACACATTTTTTTAACTGTTTACATCTGGGGAGGGAAAGCGGCCCTTTTGTTTTCCTTTTTAAATATCAGATCTTCCACTGAAGCAACTTTATTCCACTTTGTATGGCCATGTTTAAGCTTTTCCCAGGTCTGTTATGGAAATATCACGGTCTTGGTTTTGATAAAGAGCAAGTCTGCAGGTGACTTAACGCCCAACGCACAATGTGTTTGTTAACATTTAACCCTGAAACCAAGATCTCTCCTTAACCACAAGCGCTTTCATTGCCTGTACCTCGGCAGCCAATGTGCCAGGCGTCAAAGGCCATGCACTTCATACGCATTTTCTCTTGTGATATACACATAAGCACAATTTTGAGGTGCTTTTCCAGGCTGGTATGTTTGGTTTGGTATGTTTTCATTACTACATTGATTTTGACAGCCTTAGTGACAAATTACTAAATCTATCCAATCCAGTTCTAAAATGTAATGCAGATAAAACCACACAAAAGTATGTTGAATAGTTAACAGATTACACATTGACAAGATTAAAATGAGACTGTATCAGCAGTGCTATTTCAGTAATATGGATGATAAATATAACACAGTTAAGAGGGACTATACCAATGCATTATGTAATGACGATGCATTATGTTATAACGATGCATGTAATCAGGTGAAATATAGTACATTTGTACATATGTAATAACACCCGCATGTTGTAATAATTGGCCACATTTGGTAATAAACAGTCTGAACACCATGATCACTATTCATATTATTATTACTAGTATTCAATTGTATAGTTTAAATGCCCGGTGCTATAACAGTGTGTTGTCTTAGAAGTAAACATCATTGTAATTGTGTAATTCACCCAGTAATGGGTGAAAAGGAGATATCCATTTCCTGGAGCACAGGACAGCAGCCACACCGTCCTCTACTTTAAAACACACAGCCTCCTAATTCCACATTCTTGCAGAGAATGGGTTCACTGAACATTCATGCATGCATGAAGTGACAGGCCTGACAAAAATACATGGCAAGTAAATTGGTAGCCTGTCAAGGGCATCAAATCGCAGATTAGTAGCGCTGGACTTTGAATTCCACTGGTGTTGTTGGCAGGCAAGTCGTGTATTCATAATGCTGCATCATGCTGTTATCACTGCCCTTTTTAAAAGCCTAATCAAGCCATTAAAGACATGTTTTGCAAACGGTACTGTAGCTATGGCAACCCCAACCTGGATGGACCTCGGCATCCTCAAAAATCGATATGTCTGTAATCTGACATTTTTATATAGGCACTCCTGCATTATAGCTGCAGTATTGAGTTATGGGTCCCCAGTAATTAGTGGGAGTGTGACCTGGAGCTACAGAAGTGGCTGCTCAAGGATCTTTGGGTTGTCTGAGAGTCGACTGTAGCTTGAAGACGACAACATTTAACCCCACATCTATTTAAATGTTGATCAGGCTTCGCGATATGGTGCCAAACGATTAAACAGGTTATCTCTGAGGCAAATCTGCCAGCAATAAGCACATTGATCGGAACACTCCCTCCTTTAACATGCATTTTGATTGCATGGATTGATTATGAGTGAGACTATGTGTCAAAATAGTAATATATATATATTTAACTGACATAACAATAATAGTTTTAACAATAGAGGTGAATGTGAAGTCTGTGGAACTATGACATGGTTCAAAGTCGTACAACAATACTTTTTAAAGTGACTCCCCACTCAAGGTCCTGTTAAAACGCTGTATAAATCACTGCAAATTGTATATGTTTCATATTTTATTAAGGTGGGAAACCTTCAAATGAGTCTGACGCCTGAAAAGAAAACACAAAGAGTTTAATGGTACTTGATACAATATGGAACGGAGAAATCAGAGGAGGCGATTTAATAATGGATTTATTTCATAGCATTATTCAAGCAATCTCGTTGTTTCACTGTATGTAATATATAATGGCTTCATAGGCCACTACAACAGATTTCTGGCAGTGCATGTGGGAGACAAAAGAATATATTCTTAGCAATCTAATTGCGAGGTGCACAAAGCAGTTCTGACAGTCTTCTGCACACTCCTTTGACATCCTTAACTCTGAAGATTACTTTGACTCTTTTATTGTAAGGTTGACAATTTTGAAAACGTTTTAAAAAAGGATCTTAAGCATATTACTAACCTCTTGCTCTTTTGTATTTTTTCCGGTCTTCTGAAGATGTAGAGACTTTTTTTTTGTCATGCTTTTGCGTGGGTGCATTTCTATTTCCGTCATTGTCATCGTTGATAATTAGCAGCTGATCATATATCAACAATAAATGCACGTTGTCCTCATCTCTCTAAATCTTGTTGTTTGAGCCCCCAATACAAATCTGACTCCCACCCCCACACACACACACACTCATAACCTCCACCTTCTACTTCATCTGCAGCCACAGACAGAGAGCCAGTCATGCAATCTCTCAATATCGGCATCCTCTGAGCACAATCTGCTCAGAGTAAATGACACCTGCTAGAGCAACATAAATACATCTGAATGGTCCATTGACAGTGCCGAGGCATTTAGGCGCCTGGATGGGCTTGAGCTGGAAAGCTAACGACAAGCTCAGGCGCGCGAAACGCCAATTCCAGCCTTTAAGATCCGGAGGAAATGAGTTGTTTATGGTAAATGAGGCTCTTAGCGGCACCCTCAGTGTTCAATATTGATTCAATGAATCCGATTTGTAAATATGAGAAGTAGCGTCGTTTTTTTTTCCGCTCTGTGAAACATCTTCTTCCACATAAAGGAGCAGCTGGAAGAAGAAAGAACCGTGAGGCTGAATGCTGTTTTCATTTTTGGCGTGACAACAGGGAAATACAGGCATCTGTTTTTCATGCTGCATAAATGTGTTAACAATAGTAAAGCTATATAAATTAAAACACAATTTACACAATATATACCAATTTAAAAGGCCCTGGAAATATACTTTCACAAGCTTCTGAGTAGGATAATAAGGTCTTCCGTGAGTTTGGAGCTCACTCAGAAAAAAGATGTCATAAATTGATGTGCACCTATTAGAACTCACAATTTGTCTTTGTCTCGTAATTGTCTCATAATTTTGTAACAGTTATGGGATGGTTTGCGTGCGTTTCCAGGGAGATACCAACTGATCAAAGCACACACCCCAAACAGTCCAAATATTTTGTTTCTGAGTGTTGAAGAGCAACTTTTCCTTTTCACCTTGTACATGTCCTCTTCAGAAAAAAAAAAAAAAAAATGCATTGGATATTTGACAGCACTGCTACAGATCTGACGGATCCTCATGTCTCCACCCTCACCGACTGCTTACACTGAGAGTCATTTGAACTGCTTTGTTAATGCTCACACTGCTAGCAATGTTTGCAATGCTGACTTAACCTTGTGAGGATGCAGCAGAGGTCGATGAGAGAACAGGGGATGTGGAAGGGAAAGTGTAAAGTTGGCACAAACACAACACAGGAAAATATAGTGCTATGTATTACTATTACTACTACTACTGCTGCTACTCTCAATTGCATGCTACTCCCATGCAACTGCTTTCTGCAGCATTTTTTATTTAGTTATCTTTGAAGCGTTCATGAATTATCCCCAAATAATGTTTTGTTTCTTAACTTTTACTCCGATTGTTGTATATTTAATCATAAATATTGAGTTTCCAGGCGCGTTAAATACATGAAATTAAGATTGTTTCGAAAAAAGAAACAAATAATATACGTAATAGACAATTAGGATGAAAGCCATTACAGGTGTCATCAAGAGTGTCTGTCCTCACCGTTTTGATACCTTCAAATGGGACGGTGTATTTTAATCTCAAAGTTACAGAATCAAACGTTGTTGCACTTGAGACTTCAAACTGCATAAGCAGTCGGCATTAAATCCAACATGTTTTCACGTGACACGCTTTGTTTGAATTCAACGCGTCGATGTCCTCCTTGAGGCAGTGAAACCGTTTGTGCGATTACAGAAAGAAAAAAAAAAGGGGGTAGAACGGCAAAAATGTCGGAGTGAAAAGAATGTGACGGGAGATCTGATGGTGCACGTTTATTGGTAATGTGAGGAGTCACCTGCTTTACAACATGGAAGGACCCTAGTGCAGCACACTAGGGGCCTTGATCAGCGCTTGAACTCTTGCTCCGCAGGCGGTGGAAGATGCCACTTCAACTCCTCGGCTTTGAAATACGACGCCGTTATTGCTTTAATTTCGATCTCCTTCATTTCTCTGCAGGAAGAGGCGACGTGAAAAGGAGGGGCACTAGGATCCATTTCACATTTTATAATTAGTTGCCTTTTAAAAAAAAAAAAAAAAAAGAAAGTCTAACTATAGAGATACATTGAGACCAACATTATCCTTTCAATTTGTTTTAATTAACAGCTGCCTCTCGGTTTCACCACATCAAACGGTCTCGGGGATGCGTGCTCCTGTCTGTACGTTGCAGGTGTAAATGCGTTTGAAGCCGTGCGTTTGCGTGAGTAAAAGGTGCCGAGGTGTGCACTTTTCAATGCTCAGCATGGTGTGTGTCAGATGGAAGACAGGAACGTTTTGGATGGAAACCGGGTGGTGTTTTGCTCTAAATGTTAAGGGTGTTTTGATTGTTATTGCTTTTCTGCGTGGTTGCAGTATGTCAGGACCACCACAGGAAGAAGAACATACATTACGGGGATTAAACTAATCTGAATGTAGCTCCTCACATTCATGGCGGCGCTTATTTTCAGATTAGAGAAGCAGAAGCCGAGATCTGTCTTGCGCTCCATTATTAGCCACATGGGGGAGTTTGTGAAAATAACTTCACATAAGTAAAGCCATATTTCTGCTACTTATAAGTGTATGGAGGTGTGTGTGTGTGTGTGTGTGTGTGGGGGGGGGGTTAAGTGTACCTTGTCATCTGCATGTCACACCAATTCCTTTCACGTGTCTGAAGTTGTCTGAAGTTAAGTTCACTTGGAAGGAGCACATCAATCAACACATGTTGTGCCGTTACTGCAACGCAGATGTGGCTGAAAATAGTCACGTTCACAGGCGTCGTTCGTATACCTGCCAAGTGAAAGGCGTGCGACATAGAAATGTGTTGCATTGTCTCAGTCAATGCATACGGACAGCTGCTCTGAGGAAAAGCGAAAAAACCAATTCAGAGAGCGAACGGCTCAATGAAATGCTGTAGCCTCAAAGCCATAAAAAGAGAGGGTAAAAACATAATGGAACAGCGGTTGCGTTATCTTGGCTGAAATCATGTGCCATGTCTGTAAGTCAATGAGATATAGTCCGCCTGTGTGAGAGATTGTCTGACAAAGGTGGGCTATCAGCTGCGGGAAAACAATGATGCATATAGGAAATGACTTGCTGAAGGCTAGAGGGGGGGAAGAGGGGCGGCCATTTAAGGGGAATTGAGGTTTAAAAAGGCTAAAATAACCTTTGAATCCTGATAAAGAGGTGGGCGTCTGTTTCAGATCACTACAAATGAATGCTTGTAAACAAGCATGTATTCAGGTTGAAAATAGCCTTACCTTGTCTTTAATCTATATACAAGAATTGTCTTCAACAAAAGTTCCAATCGAAAAAGTAGCCGGCAAAATATAGAGCTCAATATTCGAAAGGATGTTCCTCTAAATTCTGTCTATTACAACTTGATATTTGGATATAATGAACTAGTGCGTTTACCCGAGGGTGCTATTAATTATAGTCTTCCTGACTCCCATCTGCACCGGCGGGAGATTGACTTCATTAGGACATCCATGACCAAAAGAAAAGGGGGCTGACATTTCTTGATATCCCTCCAAAACAAATTATGTATTTTACTGCCTCTCAATGTACCCCTGCGCCCTAATTAACCTTGTGCTTTAAAAGAAAAGTTAGTTTACATCGGTGAAGATAAAGAATTGAGAAAGCTAGAAAAATCATTCTGTGGTTGCGACACGTCAGTAGATGTATACACGTATATCCCATAGTACAATGCTATTAAGTATGCCAGAGAATGATGATACCCCAGACCATAGTATGTCAAATAATACAATGCCAAAAAATACCAGGCTTTCCTACTACATCTGGTCGCATTTGGCAAGCCTGCATGCTTTTCTGGCTCCTCTGACCCACAATCCTCAGCTATCTGCGGTGTATAGATGAGGAGGAGGGGGCTACATTCAAGGTGCAATGTTATGACAAAGTAGTACATCCCGATGGAATGCACAGTGCATGTCGGTACTTTGTCAGAGCAGCTGCAGCATGAAGAAACAGTAAAAAGAAACGGTATGCGATTTGGAACACAGTGATATCGTGTTTGATCAAGACTTCACCTGATCATCAACATTTCTCCCATCCTGGACCGATGTTTAAGAATTTCTAACCCTCTCTAGCACTCCCCACTTTTATTACAAGAGTCCAAGCTCTTCCCCTTCCACTTCAATTTGTTACATACATATTTATATTGTCTATAGACGTTATATACTATTTTCAGTATTTGACAAACTGCCTGAGTGGCCGTGGTAGTGAAGTTAAATGGCCCCCGGTGCAACAACAAAGAAATCATTTAAAAAAACATACCACCAGGGTGACAATCAACATCGTGGCACGCCCGAAAAACAAAGAGGGACACATTGATGTTGATAGTTATGGAGGCACAAACATGTGATTTCATATGACTTTGTTGCTGAGGAGAAAGTGTGTCATTGATGAGCTGGTGGGGGCAAATAAATGAGAGAAAAAAGAAAAAGCGCTTAACAACCCACCGCAAAACCGGCTTAGTGGCGTTGTTAGGAGGAAAGCCAACTCTTTGAAGGCGAGTCCAAGTTGGCTGGTCAATGTGCAGGGCTTGTTCGGTAACATTCTTCTAACCTTATAAACCCTCATCCCCCACATGCTGCTGCGCATTGACTGAAACAGCGTTTATATTCAATTAATCTTTTATCACAAGCCGGTGGCTGTGTTTTCAGTCTGTGCCAAAAGTGGAGTTGTTTAGGTCCTCTCTTTTAAATCCGGGCAGCAAATATATCTCAACTTTGTCGGGCTGTTTGGAGTCTGTAATGTCCTCTGTTTGGAGTCTGTTTGGAGTCTGTAATGTCCTCTGTTTGGAGTCTGTTAGGAGTCTGTAATGTCCTCTGGTTGGAGTCTGTTTGGAGTCTGTTTGGAGTCTGGTTGGAGTCTGTAATGTCCTCTGTTTGGAGTCTGGTTGGAGTCTGTAATGTCCTCTGGTTGGAGTCTGGTTGGAGTCTGTAATGTCCTCTGTTTGGAGTCTGGTTGGAGTCTGTAATGTCCTCTGTTTGGAGTCTGGTTGGAGTCTGTAATGTCCTCTGTTTGGAGTCTGGTTGGAGTCTGTAATGTCCTCTGTTTGGAGTCTGGTTGGAGTCTGGTTGGAGTCTGGTTGGAGTCTGGTTAGAGTCTGGTTGGAGTCTGTAATGTCCTCTGTTTGGAGTCTGGTTGGAGTCTGTAATGTCCTCTGGTTGGAGTCTGGTTGGAGTCTGGTTAGAGTCTGGTTGGAGTCTGTAATGTCCTCTGTTTGGAGTCTGGTTGGAGTCTGTAATGTCCTCTGGTTGGAGTCTGGTTGGAGTCTGGTTAGAGTCTGGTTGGAGTCTGTAATGTTCTCTGTTTGGAGTCTGTTTGGAGTCTGGTTGGAGTCTGTAATGTCCTCTGTTTGGAGTCTGGTTGGAGTCTGTTTGGTGTCTGTTTGGAGTCTGGTTGGAGTCTGTTTGAAGTCTGTTTGGAGTCTGGTTGGAGTCTGTTTGGTGTCTGTTTGGAGTCTGGTTGGAGTCTGTAATGTCCTCTGTTTGGAGTCTGGTTGGAGTCTGTTTGAAGTCTGTTTGGAGTCTGGTTGGAGTCTGTTTGAAGTCTGTTTGGAGTCTGGTTGGAGTCTGTTTGGTGTCTGTTTGGAGTTTGGTTGGAGTCTGTTTGAAGTCTGTTTGGAGTCTGGTTGGAGTCTGGTTGGAGTCTGGTTGGAGTCTGTTTGGTGTCTGTTTGGAGTTTGGTTGGAGTCTGTTTGAAGTCTGTTTGGAGTCTGGTTGGAGTCTGTTTGGTGTCTGTTTGGAGTTTGGTTGGAGTCTGTTTGAAGTCTGTTTGGAGTCTGGTTGGAGTCTGTTTGAAGTCTGTTTGGAGTCTGGTTGGAGTCTGTTTGGAGTCTGTTTGGAGTCTGGTTGGAGTCTGGTTGGAGTCTGTTTGGACTCTGTTTGGAGTCTGGTTGGAGTCTGGTTGGAGTCTGTTTGGAGTCTGGTTGCTTCTGGGCTGTGTCAGGCACACACACACACACACACACACACACACACACACACACACACACACAGGGGATAGTGTGTATCTGTATGCAGTCCAGAGGAATTAGCATCCATTTATACATAATTGTATGCTTGATGTTTTAAGGTTTGATCCTGTGTGCTGTGGTTAAGGGTCAATGGTGCCGATGTCTTTCAAACACTGTGATTTTTCTCTTTTGTAATTATCAAAGCTTGACAGATATTTAATATTATTAAATATTAAGCAAATAAACCACTTGGGGCCACAGAGGGAAATTACAGAAATTTTGTTCAATTATTTATTTTTTAAATTTGAAAGCCCAATATTCAATCTGCTTTTTGCTCTTTTTTGGTCTCCAAACATCTGTCTCTTAAGCTGCAACATGTTATTTGTGTGGTAACTTTGTGTGTCTGCCATGTGGCTGTGGGCTGGTCGTGTGCCGTTGGTTCATTGAAGCTTTTTTTTTCTCACTAAAATAAGATGCACACTGAATGAGAGTGTTGAAAGTGAACAATAAAAGGGTTAAAAAGTAATTATCTGTAGGTTGGTCTTAACAACACTTTTTCATAAATAAAGGATACGCCCAGTAATAATTAGAAATGTGCAATGAGGATGACAATGAATCCTCTATTATGTCTCTGAATTGTAAGATAACCTCTCTGTGACTGATACTTGTCTGCTAGTGCCTCCCACAAACCACTCACTCTCAACTCATATTTTATACTGCCCGTCTTCCAAATGTCTACAGGATAAACCTTTCAATTTCAGGCACTATCTGCATGACATTCATGCCATGTGAAGGCTGTGGTAGGATGAGGCTCTGAAGCTCGCTCAAGGGGGAGGGTTGGGTTATGGCTGTACGCTCCCAGCATTCACCCTTGTTAGCCTTTACCAGTTAGACAATGCCTTGATGAAACATGACAGGATAGCTTTCATAGCCATGTCGGGGCTAATGCTTTAAAATGCTAGCAACTGCACTGTTTTGTACCTCTTGCAGGGAAAGAGAATTTTAAATGGCCACTCGCTAAGGCTTTTGTTTACCAGTGGTACTGTAGGAATAGCAATAAGAAGAAAAACCCTGTCCAGAGAGACACTGCAAGCCCGAGAGCGACTGACAGCAACAATGACAAATGCTTTACTTGAAGTGAAAATTCACCGAAAATAGAAGTCCATGTTATGCCATTGATCCCTAAGAATATTCAATATGGTGAATATTGAATTATTTGTGAACATAAACAATCTCAGGAGGCCCGAGTCTTCCGCAATGCCGCCAAGAAACAAGAAACCGGCGGTTTCTCTATTCCTTCAAATCTGAACCTGTGGAGTCGTACAGATGGTCGTTCTCAACTGTGTTCACATTGTCTCCATGTGCCAACACACCAGAGATGACCTCAGGTGATGTCGCTGGGTACTTCAGCACATGCAGATCCTGCTAATTTTGAAAAGGCAAGGCTGATAGTGTTTTTCTCTGAAGGTATTGCTTGCCTTTGTGGCGATCAGGGAACAGCGTGAAGCCCATAGGATCGTCTGTGTGTGTGTGTGTGTGTGTGTGTGTGTGTGTGCATGTGTGTGAAGCCATGTTGGTAGCTGTGCAGCTGATTTATATCTTAAGTGAACCTTAGGCTGAAAGGTCCCCCAGCGGCAGATGAAAGGCAGGATTAACAGAAGAGGGCTTGAGCTGCGATGAGCACCGGGAAGTGCATCGGGGGAGATCAGATGAGGAAATAATATAGAAAGGGTCCCTTGCCTTCAAAAAAGAGGCCGGCACACAAGCCGGGCTAATGAGATGCAGAAGAGTTTTCAGGAGATTGAATGATCTGTTGCAGAGAGTTGGCAGCTTTCCCGGCAAACTTCCCAGTCCTCTCAAGAGGAGGAAGAAATCCAATCTTGATGGTGAGGAAAAATATTAGAATTAGAAAAATCAGAAAAGCAAGGTCAGCAAAAAAACACAATTCACCCAGAGTTTTTTCTTCACACAATCTGCCACTTATTCCACATTTGATTATTAGCTTTGATTTACGGGTCCAGAACGTATAGAACCAAAATGTCTCCGTAAGGATGTTGCTCTTCGCAGACTGACATTGGTCTCTCCTTGTCTGCATATGTTGTGCTTGTTGTTGTTGTTGTCATTGTTGTTGTCTCGAGTCACAATTAGACCGATCGTGATGCACAATGCGATTTTAAATCGGCTGATAAACGAGGCTATGATTGGTGCACGGGGCTGAACATCCCAATCATGCAGCTTGATGATGAGGCGGAGATCGCTATTGATCCACTTGGGCACTCCGTTTCCCATTCGTCCCGCCCACAACAGGGACAACACACTGCCACCAAAGTGAGGCCTTTTTATACGATCGATCGCTTCATCCGGGAAGGGCTCATCGAGATTCATCCCAAATTAAGCACTTTTTTCGTAGTTATTTTCACCCCGTCAGACATGGTATAACTTTCTGGAATGAGTATGGTTTGTTTCTGTCAAGGAACTGTGATCGGAAAAGACACAGATACAAAAGAAACAGAGCAAAATATAGAACCCCTTGTACAACCATTCATTCTCGCAGATGACGAAAATAACACACTATAGAAATCAAAAATCAAATAAAACAATAAAATGTAAAAAGCATGTGAGACAAACAAAATGTTCTGCATATGATTAAGCATGACAGGATAAAAACAACCAAAAGTGACATGATTTATTTGCATAGTGAAAGTACTTCAACCTTTCTTTCTCTGCACTTATGTTTCCAGCAATAAAAACACTTTGAGGAGACAAATACAAAAGATATAAATCCCAAATAATTGCAGAAGTCGCGTACATGAAAATACTTCATTTATGGCTCGTGTCAGTTACTCAATTTACACGTAACTATATGCTTCTTGGACGGAACAAATAGTCATCTCAAATTGATAATTAGCAACAATAAAAAATGAGTTATCAGCTGCTTTAAAGTGACAAGATTACATTTATTTATTTATGATCGGCACAGTCTGTTGCGGTTTCCGGGGCCCACTAAGGGGAGATGAATGCAAAGCAAAAGAGAACCGTCTTTTGCATCCTAATTGGCGACATATCCACGAGTCATGCTTTATCTTTACTTCACTTCGACGGTGTTTTACAGAACATTTCCCTGTATTTAATGTCCCCCGGCGAAAGGCAGAAAAAAAAATAAAAATGACAGACCCCACTACTGCACCACTAATTGGCTGCAGGAAACATTCAAACAAAAAGTTTAGACACTATTTTTTACCGAGAAACAGAAAAAAGATTAACTAAGGCACTTTGTTATTCAAATTATTCAGCACTGACTCAGAACACATGCCATTAACGATATAACGAAATAAATGCTTTGCGAAGGCCCAGCTGAAGTCATGCAGACAAATGCACCACGCTGCTTTTCAATTATTTCACGGAAGTGAGAATGCCCTATAGCGGTTGTTTTCTTTCGTTTATTTCATTTTGATGATCACGATGATACAAGCCCGGGAGAATGTGATCGTTCGAAAAAAAACTGGCAGCGATTGTATGGGGAGCTGCTGGAAAACTGCTCACGCGGGGAAATAGATGTGCGGAGAGATTGTGTGCGTTGCCATATTGAGCGCCTGTGCATTCGTCCAATAGTTAGAGCGGTTTTTTTTTTTATTGCCGTGTGAAACTTGATCATCCCGCATAACTGCGCCTGCAGGCCGCAATAAATTCCAAATACGTTTGTGTTTACTCCGTCGCGTTAGCTTACTTTACTGACACACGCTTCCCTCGGAATGGTTCATCGTGAACAAAAAGGATGGAGAGAAGGCGCAGATCTTTTGCCACTGAATAATGTACACAGTTTCTATATTCACACCGTCGTTCTCAATCAAATGTGAAAGTCGGTGTAAATCTGAATAAAAGCAGTGATTGTTTACACTGCATATATATTCCATATTTTGCGATCTTGTGTTTCTATCATTGATGTAAAATCTACATAAGACTTTGGCAAAACTCGAGAACATCAGCTTGGCGTATACAGTATGACCCTATTTTCCCGTCACAGATGTTCCCAGTTCTTCCTGTACGGTGCTTAATAATAAATAAAATGAATAATATGTCGCATTTTGTTGCATATAACCATAACCTCTCATACTGGTCCCCAAGTGTTAATTTCAGCTTCTTCCCAGAGAACATATGGGGTGTCCATATTGCCCTGTGCAGATTTCTGGGGAAGGGTGAGGCTGATGTTTGTGTGATGGGGGAAGAGGACACTGTTTTGACAGATTGGTGAGCCACTGCGACGGTCCGAGAGAATCTCGGGGTCAAACGGCAGACATCTACTTCCTGACAGCATATCAGGCCGGTTAGCTCCGGGAAGCCTCTGATCCGAAGCCTGCGCGGTGGCATAAATGGTGAAGGATACACTGTATGGTTCAAGTAACAACTGTGTGGAGAACGCTGATGCGTACAGCAAGTACAGTTAAAGGAAGTTTGTGTTCTTACTCTGTATAGTGGAATAACTTTGGTTTTGTTTAACTTACTGGGCGTGTTAATTTGCTCTTCTGTTAGACCCCTATTTCTTTAAATGATGGGGCTGAGTCAGCAATGTTAGCATTTTATTTATATATTTTGTTTAGCTTTAACTCATGAAGGAAATCGGAGATTGCTTCCACATGGCTCTCAACATGGCAACAGCTGCTGGGGAGGAGCCACAATCCTGCTTAACTTGTAGATGATGAAATATGACCTTTCCATAACTTTGTGGAGAAAAGAAAAAACGATGTGAGGAACAAGACGAGGACAGAAGTACCAAAAGGATATTCATAAGGATATAGAAACAGTGTAAATAATAATGTCTTAGTGCTTTGTGGAGAACAATCTATGGTTATGGTCCCAACCACTCAGTACATTTATTTTCAATTATCAAAAAAAACATGACAATTCAGCCCTGGCAATTGTCCGCTTGTATCACGGACGGAAGTAAATCAGTCATCTTGAAATATTTTCCAGTGTCGACCTCAATCATAGTTTTCCTCTGACCTTTTCACCTCCACCTTATCGCTTTTTCAGTCCTTGTATGTGCCCTTTCATTTGTCTTTTCCTTCAACTCCCTCTTTTTGTCTTGATTTCATTTGATACGTCTCGCTTACCTCTGACATGACATGATGTTTGTAATTGGTGGAGGCAGTGATGGCGCTCAGTATCACCTGCCTTTCAGTATAGGTAGTCGTTTATTTTTTTAACAACATTGCTGGTGCTGTCTTGTGGCGTTTTCCAAAATTGCCTATACTGGGCTCTGTATTTAAGCAAACTACATCTCACATCCATCACCATCACTCCCCAAATCAGATTCCTTTACTTAATGAAATCTCCAACTTCTTCTGTTGCAACATTCATCTTCCACCCGAGTCAGAAAACATTGCCCGCCTCTATGCCTCAAGAAAGAACTCCAATTAAGTAACAATCTGTTTCCTTGTAATTATATGTACCAGCTTGCTTAAATTAGGCTGAAGCACATTCCAGAATTAGAACTTGAAATGAGGTCAAGAGCGTGTCAGTGTTTCGACTCAAGCAATTGTGGCAGTTGGAGGGATAATGGTTGGAGTGTACACGAGGCTCGGGAGGTGTCAAGATGCCCCCGCTCACTGGAGGAGACGAGGCCCCTGGAGTCACTGGTGCTTCCTTCACAACACCCCGGTCAAGATTCTCCAGACAGCCATAGAGCAGCCATGTCAAACAAACAAATGCTTGTTTTCTACTCATTAGTGCACTGTGGTAAAAGAGGAAAAAAAACTACCCAAGAGTAGCTGGAGGGAATGATGTGTCAACGCATGTTACATATTCTGCCTCTTTATTTCCATGCTTGGGGTGTCAATGGAAAAAAGGAAGAAAAGAAGAAGAAAAAAACGCACTGGGGGTGAAATGGCAGCATGTTTGTGTTTGGGCTTGTTTGTTAGAGGGCAGTGAGCTTGTGTTCGTCTCTGTGTTTGTGTCTCTTTGTGAGGAACTAAATGAGTTGTAGGCTTCTTGTGGTCATCGTCTCTTCAAAAGGCGGTTTTAGGGTCAAAATTAGTTTTTTTGGGATAAAAGCTAGAAATGTGTTAAGTCCAAATAATAGTTTGTCATTTTAGGAAATTAGCATTTTGTTTGTATCGTCGGCAGTAAGATGAGAAGATTGACACCACAAAAATTAAGCTGGAGCTAGCAATTAGTTAGCTTAGCATAACGACTGGAGGCTTGGTTGGGTGGTCACCAAATCTGCCTCCCACTCACCACTTATTAAGATGTAAGAACTTGTTTTTGTTTTTTTGTGCAATGGATAAACAAATAGAAAAATAACACTTTGATATGAACGCTTCTTGAGAGGTTGCTAGGTGGACTTTGTTACCTTTGGGCGGAGCCAATGCTAGATGGTGCCTCCTGTTTCCAGTCTTCATACTAAGCTAAGCGCACCAGCTACTAGCTATAGCTTCATAATAACATAGACCATTTCATCTAACGCTCATTAGGGTTAGCACAAAATGAACAAGGCATTTTTTTTAATTAGATGTCTTCTACTGCTACTGTCCTAATTAGACCAAGATATATGACCAATTAAAAACATAATATGTTCCTACTGTTGTTTTTTCAACTGGCCAGTTTGCAGGAGGCCAAGGACAAAGCTTGGTTCTGCAGTGTTGTTGTCATGTCTAGTGCTGGAGCCTCTCATCAGGTTTTCATTAGGTTTCTATCTCCAATGAGATGCTAGCCTCAGTGAACAAAAAGGGAGGCAAACAAACAATGAATTAGGCAAAGGTGCAACTACTACATCTGCCAAGACATGCTAATTTTCTTCACTGAACATTTATGTTGTTTTTAAGACAACCCAGAGATAACCCTGCATATTCTGTACCATCTGTAAGCCCCTCTATCTCAAACTGCAAAAAAACAGTAGAGTACACCAGTGCCTATAGTATATGATAAGACAAAACCATACAATATAAGACAAATTATTTGTTTGCAAACCAATAATGCAGCATCCCGTGGTATTATTACCTGATTCTCTGCTTATCAATGCAACCAGATGGTCCTCAGGCCTGTTGTCTCATGACAAGGCCCTAATTGCTTCCCACATGTGGTTAATGTAAGTTCACATGGTCACTAATGAGAACTGTCATAGAGAAGAGGCTTTTTTTGTCCAAACCTCAGAATTGTTGAAATAGTTTACCTTGTAGGCATAATGGGGAAAACAATATTTAATTGGAATTGGACATTTTTTGTATGTGTTATTATTTAGCTCTGTTGTTAATACAGAGTAAAAAATAGCTTCACTTCATCTGGAATTTTGCGGCACCTCATTTTTTTTTTTAGATAGAACACACTAGGTGCTTATAACCTGTTCAGTGTTTCATGGTAAGACATTAAGCTTTAATGGTCAATATGTTAGTCATAAAAACAGCACATGTACGCATGAGTTCGGAGTGAAGCTTAGTGTGCGTTTGTTTGCCGGATACCTTTGTTCTCAATAATGAAACACTATAAGTGAAACTAAAAGACAAGTGTATCAAGTCATAAAAGTATTCAGCCAAATGCTTTGTGGGTTTAACCCATTTCTCATTTAACGTGATGGATACTGAAAGCATTGCTGCTCTGTCCAGAACAACATGCAAACAATTTCTTTAAAAATGTTGAGACTATTTCAACAATAACCCAGTCAGCTGTCACTTATAGCCTGGTTCCTGTGACTCTGGCAGCAATGGACGTTTCCATCTGCTCTTCTGTGTCCTAATCCAGAAACTGTAATGGCACTTTCCGGAGCCACTGAGCCCGGGCCCCAAGCCACATTTCAGTATTGCAGGCCCACACCTGCCTGTACCAGAACAGCTCAGGACCCGCAACAATTCTAATCCGGACCCCATGAATACAAATTTAAACTTCTGATCTTTGAATAGCTGCACACCATGTGGTGTTTGGTACATTCCACGTAGGCCTTAACAAAAAACAAACTGCACAATCATTTTCATTCCTGATTCCTCCAGATAAAGAATAATAATCTAATTTTCTCACTCCCTACCCTACAGCATTGTGTGTTTATTTTTACCCGCTCTCGTTATTTTATATAATTGTATCTCTTACCCGTCATAATACTCATTTGCATTTTACCCGACAGGTACGACAGAAATCTGCCCCAAGCCTATTGGTTCCTACCGAAAGCTTATATCCTTAATATAGCTGGTCATGAATACATAGTTTAATTATTATTTTTTGAAAGGGTCCATAATTTTCTGAAATTGCTGAGTATTGTTTTGATCAAAGGTTACAGGAGTGAATATAGAATTGGTTTGTAACATGTTTCAGTTATGGACTAATACACATTTTGAGGCTTGTGGCATGGAAGTTATTATATCATATAAACTGGACATGACGAAATGACGGACAGCTTTTATTTGATAGGCGTAGGCTTCAGGAGGCAATTTAGAAAATAATTAGGTTGGATCCTTGATTGGGAAGACTTTAATTGAATAGCCGTGTTATAGACAATTCTTGGATTTATTCAAAGTTGTTTTTGTATCTTGTCATATAACTAGCATATAGAAATATTACCACAAGTAAATAACTGAAGTTAAAACGTTAAGACACAGTGCTGGAATGTAAAATTAAAGGCCCCTCGCCCGCTCTCTCTACTTTTCTGTCGTAGTCCTATTCTCAATTAATTCCTTGCACACTTAATTGTTTGCCATCTCTCTCCTGCCTGTGTTTGCTTTTCGTCGTGTTTGCCATGCAAGCATTTCCGGCGTAAGTAAATAAGTGCAAGTCGGTGTGAGTCTGTGCATACTTTGTTGAAGTGCCCAGTACGGGCATGGACTAAGTTTTGGTCAGTTGGGAGGGTACATTTACACATCGGTAATAGTCAATGACAAAAATACCTTGTTCCTGCAAAAGCTTTTGTTGGACTTTCAAAAAGACACAATACAAATAGAGGGGGTGTGAAAAGTAAAGGTGCTGCCATTGAGTCGTCAACACAGTCTCTGGTATTTGCTTTTTGTCCAACTTCAGTTTCTTTGTTAAAGCAAACCCAGAGTAAAAGGCGTTTTCTCCAGCAGACAAATGAGAGCTACAGAAACCAGTGGGGGGTATTGTCAGGTGGGCACAACAGACGCCGCAGCCGCCAACAATGTCACTTCTCTCAGATATCTTGACAAAGGCACCCCTCTCCCTTGAATGAGATCCGAAAAAATTAAGTTTGGCAGTTCCGGAAATGTTCAAATTCCTCCACAACGATCTGCCAGAATGAGTTTTTCCACATAAACAGAGGTGTAAAAGAGGCCATGCAGTCGCAGAAGAGTGCGTCATTTCATATTTGTAACACCTAGTTTCGACAGATGATGATGAGTTTTGTCAGTTATCAGCGGCGGTAAGTCACGTCAACGTCAAAACGTTCCTCATTGTTTGCTGATTGGCCAGACACTCATATAGTCAAGCTCAATCGACTTTTCTGTGAATGATTTTCACACTTCAAAGTGATGGCGTAAAGCTGAGATTAATATTTTATCAAGCAACCACCAGAACCCTAATCTGCATAGTATGTCCTGGAATCCCATTATTTTCAGAATATCTATACTCTACACTGAAGACGTGTGCATACATTCACCCAGCAATGTGACGGTACTTATAAGAACTTGTTTTCTGAGTACTTATCAAACAAAATAATTGTATCCCACAATAAAGGATACCTTTTCTCTCCAAGTGGCAATTGGGGGGGGGGGGGGGGGGGGGGTCGTCAAACTTCAAAATAACAAGATATAGACTAGAAACTTTAGGGAAAATGGATCTCAATATTCTGAGATAGATTTCTCGCCGTTTGATGATAGTTGACCATTTGTGACCTTAATCCGGTCCTGATATTGACCGACTTAACTGAAAACGTGGTTGCATTAAGCAGTCTGGGAACTGCAATGTTCAAAGCTCTTTCATCTTTAGACTTTTGTTTCAAGCCATGCTGGTGTCATGGCTCTAGCTACGGGAATGACGGTCAGTCAGGTGACAGCTTTGGACCAGACTGAATAATCTTAGCAATTGAAGGGATTGCCAGAAACATTTTGCACAGACATTCATGGTCCCCAGAGGACAACTCCTACTGACTTGGATGCGTTTCCTTGGAGCTCCAGTTGCAATTAAATATGTATTGTTATCCTGTGAAACTTCCTTAAGGAAGGGATGTGGATACAAGTCTGAAAATTACACAATTAGAAAACAAAAGATATTCAGATGGGACTATAGTTTCCTAAAACCTAGAGTTTATGGATGAAAATGATGGGTGGGTGATACGCAAGTATAGGGAGACATAACTTAAATATGGTTCGCCGTTCTGCAAAATCCGACAATAACAAATGTAATTTGAAGTGAGAGTCCTTCAAGAAGGTCAGTTAGAGATGGCACAGCTATGACCGTGACCATGTCAGTGTTGTTAATGTTTTTGACGTCGTGCGGCAAAGTAGAAATGCGGTTGGTGCAGTTCCACTTGTCACACTTCATGTTTTGGAAAAGCGTGCGCACGTCCTGGAGAATAGGGAGATACGTCAGTAACAAGGTGACCGAGCAATGACTCCGAAAAATGGACTTAACGCATTTGCACAGCAACATCTCTTTTCATTCAGACAGTTGTTTCTCTTCATTTGCCTTTTCTCCGTTGCTCCATTTCTCTCTGATTGTACTGATCTTTTTTTACCTCGTGTGTTTTTTCTTCTCTCAAATTTTTCAATTTTCGAAAGGATATTTGCTACAGGTTTTTTTTTTTTTTTTTTTATACCCTGGATTTAAAGTTTCCATTTGTTCCAGAGGCTTCGCTCGTAATTGTTGACCAGAAGAGATCACAGCCCTGCTGCCCTTTCAGCGGAGCCTTAAGAGACATGTTTCAACTCCGAGTCTCTAATCACAGTTCATGCCCTTTCACATGGCATCAGTTTCGAACAGAGCCAAAGGTTTGGCCTCTGGGCCGCCGCATTGTTTGTATGCGCTGACCTTTTGTCTGCATTTACTATATGATCACTAAATATATCAAGGAATTACTCTTTTTTTGTCTTTTTTTCTTCTTGGATTGACCTCCAATCTGTTCCCCTCCTTGATTCCACAGCCCTAAAATCATGACATGTCCTTCCTGATTTTGCTCACTCCCAAAAATACACCCACACCATCTCATATGATTAGGATTCAGAACGACATCAGATATATTGTCCAATATTGCATCCCGCACCTTGTTTCTTCCCTAGGTTTGTTTATGATGATTTGAGCCCGTCGGGGGAGCCTTATAGAAAGCGCCAGTGTAAATACCTGTCTTTTCCCTTGCAATAAGTAAACTGAGGTGAACGCCTTTGATCACAGTGACATAAGTGAATGAAATGAGGAGGAAATGGAAAGATAGCAAATGGGACAAATCACTTCTAAAATTGAACATGACAAGCCTCTGATTGTAATCTCCATGTGGACTTTTAGGGGATGGAGTGTCTATGATGACGGGGAATATGAATGAATATGAAATTCATTTGAAAAGGATAGAGGTAGATGGAAACTGCCCCAAAGATGTGTAGTTATACAGCAATATGCACATGCGCCTACTCATTTATAATTCTTGGTTCATCGACATGTTTTACTTTCATAATTTCTATTCCTTATGGCAAAAGTAACATTGTACTTGTAAAGTGAATTGATTGGAATTGAATTTCATTTTCCAAAACATATTGGGCAGCATGAACAATTACACCATCATACAAGTTCAAACAAGGAGGAAAAAAATAAAATAATGATCAACTGTCCATTCCATAGCATAAATATCTATGACGGTTCACAGACCACTCTTTGCAATGAGGGTAATTCCACAGGCATTGTGTCTGCACTTGCTTTTAGTTTTAGGGATTAAAATAATCTGTTGGAACAGTTACCACTTGTCTGATTGTCTGACTGCAAATGTGTCTTCCTAAGAGTGAGCACAGTTTATTATTAGTAACAGCTAAGCAGCCCCTTCTCCAGTGGAAACTGTGGGCGTGCCAGGTTTAGTCTCAAACCTTTGTTTCTCCAGAAGTTTGCTCTGAGAGCACCATTCAACTCTAGTGATTCATGTAATATCAATATAGGGAACATCGGAAAAGGAGAAGCATTAAAGATCCTGCCTAGAGAGAAACATTGCCTCCAATTTTGCCTTGGTTATTTTGTCTCCAGAGAATGTGGAGAACACATGGAAAAGCAATTGCAAAGTAGTTTGATGTTTCTCTCACCACACAACCTTCTAGAGGAGGTTGGGGATGGATGGAAAGGTCAACAAAGTGACCTTGTGGACACGGGAGGCCTCAGTTTGTTCCTTGTTTTCCGACAGTCAGGTCAGACAACTGTCATATGAACCGTTATTTTTTTTTATTATCATTGATTTGTAATGGTTTTGGACGGCAATGAAAATCAGTGTGATCCCAGCAGGAAACGTCCATACTGTGTGGGCCATTTTGGGAGGCAGTGACATCCTTCACTGTTGTTTTAATTTGGAAGACTTTAGCGGACTTATCGTGCACCAACTCAGTTTCATCACATCATGGTCTCCTGTGAAACCACTGCTCCACCTTCTGGTGCTTGGCTCCGATGAGATGGATCACGTGTGCAGACCATAATAGCAAAGTGTCATTACCCGGCAAGGCCCCATCGCACAAATGCAGATTTTCAGTGCGTACAGTGTGGTTTTGCAGCTGTGCTGTAGCTGGTCTGCGTGTGCATTTTAAGATTGGGATTTATTTACCCTGTTGATAGGAAGGGCCAGCTGCTGTTTGCCTGTTACTAGAAGAAGATTAAAGCATGCAGGAGTGCGTGAGAAATGGACCCCCCCCCCCCCCCTCCCACAGCCGCATTCACAACACACAACGGTACACACATTTTCATTCACTGTGAAAACGTAAATAAGACATGGTGCCTCGGTTTCATATACTCTAGATATACCTGGGTTATGAGGTGAATTAAATTGATTACAATTAATGACCCAGTAGAGTATTGCAACACAGCAAGATGAGGTCTGAAACACTGGAAGAGTAAATTCATGTCGGCCTAAAATACATAAAATACAAAATTAGTTAGCGTTGTATTCTTAAATATATAGACCATTACACAGGTCAGTGCACCAAAACCGGAATGACCATTACATTGAATAAACATGTATTCTTTTTTTTAATGTTGAGTGTATGAAATATTACTTTTTTTTATCCATAAAATTGCCATTCTAAATGCATTAGAATATACATTCATCTTTTTTTTTTACTGAAGCGCTTATGTACGTGCCTGTGAGTCACCAATAAAAAATATCTTTTCACAATATAGATTTATTCCATGTTAAGTATAATTTAAATGACTTAAAATGACTTTCCATGTCTTGCTTCACGCTTTGAGCAGATAGAATCTCAGTCCGACGTCGTACTCCGAGTACACTATAGGTCACGAGCCAGGATCAATTCCTTTGTCACACTGGGGGCGTGAAACCACACAGGAGCACTTAACAGTTGCCTTCTCCTTGTGCACTGACCTGCGCACTGACAAACAGAAAGGATTGTAAATACAAAGTGTTCCTGCTCAGTGAAGCGACGCGAGGCATTAATACAATAAAAAAGTAATGTGGGATAACACGCTCACCTCCAACTGAAGTGTGTAACACTGTTGTGTTGTTATTGTACATTCGATGACAGTTGTTGTCAAGTACTTAGTTTCAACGTTGTCACCACATTGTTTTTTTCTAAATGCGTTAGGGTTTGGGATTAAAATGGATGTCATAATTAAATTTTACCGTCGACAGTATACAAAACTCCAAATGCGTAAAATTCGATTTTAGCATATTTGCACAGTACAGTCACACAACTACTTAATGCATTTGTTAAATGTCAATGCAGACTACATCTTTTACACTACTTACCAAACACCGATGAGTTAATGCACCAGCATAAAGCCATTACGTGTTATAAAGTTTACTCATCCATTTAAATAATAATAATATTTTTTAAAAAAAGCTTAATGACAATGGTATATATCCCCCATGGTACATATCATTAAAAACATTTTGTTCTCACTTTATTTCTCCCATTCTGTTGGCCTGTTAGAGGGACAGCTTAGCAGAGTGTCTGTGATGACTACCATTAGCATGCCACTAGTCGGCTGTTAATATGCAGTTTCTCTGCGATGGCATTTTGCACCGTGTTATTACCGCTGTCCAGATGCCACTGGAAGGGTCGGCCGGGCTTGCGTGCGCGTGTGTGTGTGTGCGTGTGTGTGTGTGTGTGTGTGTGTGTGTGGTTTTCCTGCCTCACTCTCCCATTCAGACCTTCTCACTCTTTCACTCCCAGTCCACCTCTCCACATCCTCGCTTTGTATTTGTGTCATTTAAACATAATTTTAACCACATTTCCCTGCTGCCATTGATATTCATCTCTGCTCCCTATTGTGTGCTTGTGCAAGTATAAATGATGGCTCTTGGTTATTTCTTTTACTATTACTGTGTCTCACAAAACACGTAATACATGTATCAGAATGGATTGTTTTAGTTTGTATCCAAGAGTGTGCAAGCTATATATACTGTAAGTATTCTGTGTGGGCACTTGCTCACACTACCTGCTCATGTGTCTTTATCATCATCATCATTATCATCATCGTTATGTGCGGCTGAGGTGTTGGTCTATTAGCAGATAGTGTATTGTTCTCTGTGGTTGGGTTAATCCCTTCCCTAATTGCCTGGACAGACAGGGAGAGGTCCAAGCTTCATTTGGCCAGTCCATTTCACACAACGGCTTGTTCCACGTCATTTAGCAGGCGAAGCACATTACACATCTGCTGAAACGAGCGGAGGGTGTTAGATGAGACAAGACCCGCGCCGGTGCCATCGTTTACAAACGTCACCCAAACAGAAGAAACGCTTCACAAGGTCGGAGA
This sequence comes from Cyclopterus lumpus, assembly GCF_009769545.1. NCBI lineage: Eukaryota > Metazoa > Chordata > Actinopteri > Perciformes > Cyclopteridae > Cyclopterus > Cyclopterus lumpus. Next base: position 6,226,639 of record NC_046983.1, on the reverse strand, counting down.
GGCGACCGCATGCGACCGCCAGCTCAAAGTCAACATATGGGGAGGGAGTGTGTGCATTGTGCGAAGGTGTGACGTTAATTGCTTCTATGCAAATTGTTCTGTAGCCCGGTAGGTTTTATTTATTTATTTTTTTACTTTCTACATATACGGGGAAGATTATTAAAGTACCATTACAGCATTCGGGTAAGCTTCGGCAAGTGTGACAGACTTGTTAGCAACAATAACAATGATAAAAGGCTCTATTCCAAACTTTGCAAGTGGACTTGGACAGACATGAGTGTGTACAAACCGAGGAAGGACTAATGCGAACAAATTGAATTGTGCAAAGTGTCGCACTCATTTGTGTTTTTGGACCTCGACCCAACCTATTGAAACAAATCCTAATCTCCTGGTGCACAAGCTTTAGCAGGAATAAACAAACAAAAACTAATTCTTATTCGCAAATGTGTTATATAAGGATACACCGTGCATGTTGCTAAGAGACAATACAACTTAGTTTTAAAAAGTTAAATTGACTTTAGCTTACGTTGATACTGGTGTGTGGTTACTGAAAGTTTTACAACTGTTAACATGTAATGCAGATTCATGTCTTTTCTTGTTTCCATTTGGTTTTTCTCTGCCTTTCTGATGCTTTCATGCAATTATTGCAGTCTGCAATGTGTATTTGTGTCACCTTTCGTAAGCTGCTCATGCAAGAGGGGTTTGTATGCAGCAAGTCTCTCTCTCTCTCTCTCTCTCTCTCTCTCTCTCTGCCGGATGTTGACAAGGCATTCAGCTAAATTGTACAGTAACAGACTGCACCTCACACTCCCCTGGCACTCAATGCAACTACTGTAATTACTGTGCCAAGGACCTATATTGGGAACAAAATGAAGTCTCAATAAGGCATTGCCGAGGTGTGCGTGTTTGCATTTATGCATGACGGTAAAAAAAATCAAAAAAAATCAATGAAAATGGCACAACGAGATGCCAAGTAATCTCGCCTACCGGACACACTCAGAGCACAAAAAAAGCTCACCTCAACATCGGTTGCCATGCAGGTCATCCTCCCTCCGTCTCTTTAACTCTCAGCATGTCAGGCCTGATGTGAGAGGAAATAGCATCGAGGGCAGAGGCAGCCCAAACAATAAGAGACACACAACCTCCTCTAATTTAATTTTGCAGCAGATGGCAAAATGTAACCTATGGCCCGGACAGATTGCTGTTTTGGTAAAGCCTTCCAGCACTATCCGGGAAAAAAAAAAGTGAGAGAAGCAGACGGATGAGGTTTGAGAGGAAGAGGCATGAATACAAAGATGGGTGAGACAAATATCGTGTGCTGAAAAAGCGAAAAAAGCAAAAGATAGACATTTAGACAGTCGGTTCAAGAAGCGGAGGGCACGAGTTAAACCTGGCAGATTTACAGATGATCAACAACACGGAACTCAGGAGAAAGATGTCAAGAGCCACGAGACGAGGCCAATTAAGAGCAGCGTCAGAATGACGATTAGCGGCGCGGAGCGAGATGAGACGAGGAGCAGGAAAACAACTCAAAGATGGATGATAATTACGTGCGAGATCTTGTGATCACTTGTCATCCGCGATGAAGACGATAAAACAAGCGAATGAGTTTTAATAGGGCACGCCGTTCGGCAAAGTTAACCTTCTTTAACCTGCGTCGGTGCTTTGTTTCAATAACCTGATAGAGTTCTTATTTCACAGCAGAGTTGGACGAGAAGAACACAAACGAGATGAGAAGAAAGACATTCGGCTGTGCGGACATTCCCCATTAGCATCGGGACTAAACCATTTTGTTTTTGCTCAATTTGAAGTTCGACAGCTTTTACGATTTAGGATGTAAGAGATAAATTGTAAACACGGCAATAAATGTATTTCTTTACCCTTTTAAAAACAACATGTACACGATATCTCTTTATGAAGTTGTTGTTGCTACGATGTTAGCAAACAGTTGGATACATGGCTAATTAACACTTTTTAAGATATTCATCCAATTTCTTATGGACAGAGTACAGAAAGGGCCTACTGGACACAAGCCCAGGGGCACATCAGTTCAAAGGACCCCTGAGCCAGAGCCTCAGTTGGAAGATGCCAAAAACCACAAACATGTCCGAACAAATGACAAAGAAAGGCAATGGATTGGAACACAAAAAGACCCAAATCATCTACAAATAAAACCACCAGAAAATGGACTCAAATGACCTAAAAGATGCATTTTTGAACCGTCACAGATAACATTCAGTGCATTTAATCCAGCTAAGTATTCGGCACCAATGACCTCTTCATGACCTTTGCCAACATTGCCATCAAATGCCAACCTGCGACGAGGACCTACAAGCAGCTGCATCCTGTTACAGCCATACGCACTGTGCTTTAGATCCCTTCTAACTACAGCAGCAATGTGAGGACTTATTTTTTTTGTCCAACAGACAATTTCGATGTACTAATCTAAATACATGTAAATGAAGCTGTGCACACTGCACAGGACTGCTGGTGTTAATGAAGTAGTGGGTTGCTGTGGGAGGACATTAGTACCCCTGGCTCTGTTCTGTGTATTGAGAAGGGCTTTAATCTGCTTCTCCAGGGTGCACAAGACCCACCAGAGTGCATTTAGCAGGTCGGCCCTCAACACCTGCCTCCACAGACGCATGTTTTGTTGTGCTTGTTGATTCATGTTATCTCAACATTATGGTATCCAACAACCCTGGAGGGATCTCCGAAGACTCAGGGAGACAGAGAGAAGGGGGAAAGCCATTCTGAATGATAACAAACCAGTAATTTCTGTAATAAACTAACACATGCTTGGTGCTAATTGAGTTCCAAATTGCTGTAAGCGAGTTTTGAAAAAGGTTAAATTGGCTTCGACAAACTGCTGCATAGATGTATGAAACCAGAAGTACATTCAAGGTGTACTGTAATTTTCAAACAGTTTTGTATACACACTATGGCTTACATCAATACGACTTTTATTAACCAAACAGTCAATATATGAGCTTACTCTTAATGACCACATTGTTTTCCATTTGACTTTGATAACATTATTGGAAGAAGTTGTTGTATTTTAAAAGAGACAAACAGGAATGACATAAACATATTAATGTTGTCAAATGAAAGCGTCAGTCCCAATTAAGGAGCTGTAGATGAAAACGTTTTCTATTTCTAATAGGAGGGCACGGAGAGGTTCATCCTGGGAGTAATAATGTTTTTATTTTCCTTTTTTTTTTTCCCTCTCCCTAATGCCATCATTATTTAGATTTAATTGGTTTTTAAATAGATCAAACGGAAATGCAAAATAACCAGTTTCTCTAATGTGTCTAGATATTGTCATCTACAAAAGCTCAGGACATTGAAACACTCGGTACTGACATGAGACAAATGTATTTAGGGGAGAGAGTGCCCTTGCCCAAAGCCACAAAGTCCAGACACTTTTATTCCCTGCTAACGTCTGACTGATCGTTGATCAAGGCATTGCACTATCACCAGATCTTCCTTAAAGCTACGGTAACCCCCCAAAAAAGTGCAGTCTTTATAATAATATTTCTGGACTTCTCTAATCTGTTCTCACTGGTAACAATACACACGATCCAGTGCAAACACAACAATACAGTGCTAATGCCAATAGAGACAGATAGAAATCCTGCAAATATAAGTCTGACCTTATCGAGACATTTCCAGCGTCTGATTCTGGAAATTGCTTTTCTTTCTGACAATATCGATTGTCGGTCACAAGCAGGTGCGGAGGGGCTGATCATGTGTTTCTGCCTCCCGATCATTCAAGGAATGCTTATGATTGATTGCTGTACTCCTGATCAATATAGTAACCACACATTCCATTAGGCTCGCGATTAGCTGTTCCAATGCTAAAAGCAATGTATTATTTTTTTGAGGGTGAATTAGCAGACTCAACAACATAAATCATTTTTGGGGGGGGTGCAACATCTTTTGCACTGAAGATTTGAGCATTTACACAATCTCTCGCAGAGCTTTTAACATTTATATTGCAAATAATCTAAGGGTCAGCTCAAGGAGGTTAGATTAAAAAAAAAAAAATGTCTGGACTGTATGAAACCGGTGACAGAAACGTGATAAGGCCAGAGAACAGGATGTTAGGCTGAAAGAGCTGCATCAGAGGTGGAAGGGAAATGGCCAAAGAGAAATGGCAAGGCACAGCGAGGTGTCCTCCATGTTTCATGAGGCCCTCAGCTGTTTCAAGTTCAGCCCCGGGGCTTGACCTCCACACACCGACGGCGAGCTCCCAAAGATCTGTGTTCAAAGTTTCAGTAGGAGCTGTGAAAAAGATTTGACACGCTCCCGGCTTCAGTAGATGGCTCTGTCTCACCATTGTCCATCTTCTAGACCAGGTGTGAGTCAGCGGAATAATTCATCTTCCTCTTCTCTTTATATTATCATTCGCTAAGAAGCGACTGCAGCTGGCTGAGAAATGACAGCTTTTGTAAATCAAGGACATCACTGAGAAGACTAATGACACCATAGAGATAGGTGGGATTGTAACCGAGAGGTAAATTAGCACACTCTTAAACGTTAAGGTTTTATTCATGTTGGGAAATAAAACCAAACGAATAAGTCCTGAATTATCTGAATATTTCTATATATATTTGAGATTTAGTCCACAAATCAGTCCTGCAAAAAATCTTAGAAAGAAAACCAAGGGCATAACATCAGTGTCCTTTACATTTAGATAGAAAGTCTTTCTTACTGTACCAGTGTTGCATTCTGGGTAAAGAAATAACCATTAAAGCCAGTGAAAGCAACACATAAGAGCTTTGTCTAAGGCCTGAAACATTAATTTGTGAACCACAATGACAACATCTAACTACAATAGGATAAAACAGACTTGAGTGCAACAATCAATGTTCAACCTTGAACAGTAATTGGAAAAATAAGCTCAATTTAAAGTGCAACCTACCCTAGAGCTTGTGACATCATCACATGGCCTCCATCAGCAGAAGAATGGCTGTAAATGTGTGTAGAAGACAATTTCACATGCAGTCAGTCATCGTGGGCTTGATATCTTCACATAGGGAAGAAACCTTCAGTGCACAGAACTGGTTATTGCAGTTAATACGGCTCATACAACACATACAATGACGTGTATCCTGTTAAACACCAACTGGAGTCTGAAAGAATGACACTATTCATACACTATTCCTTTTCATGTAGGATTCAGAAAGTTAATGACTGTTGGCTCGTGACCTTTAAGCTGTAATCGATACCATGGTCGAACCGTATATATCGTCATTCTAACACATCCAATACGTGTTTTTTTTCTATTATTACCCGATACGGCCGTTGTATACATGATATTCACTCAGCTGTTTGGAAACTCAATCTTCCTCCAACAGTTTAGCTTTATTTCCTTTGTGTCATCTGTTCTTCAGTCTGAGGGGTCTCTGAGTCGAGGCTTCGGTGACATCCAGACAGCCACCCTGATGCCCCTCTTTTCTTCTTGCCTGCTAATATCCTGTGAAATCCAGCACACTTAATTTGAGGGGAGCTGAACCTGAACTAAGCGGATTTAATTAATAAATGTATTTTCCATTTAACGGCTTGATTTCTCCAAAGCCTGTTTACAGCCACCGAATGATCTGGCTTTAAGTAAGGCGCACGCCCCAAATCTGCTTACAGTTGCCTAAATCTATTATCTGCGCTCCACCTTATGGCAAGTCACTGACTCTGTGTCGAATGTGTGTGTGTGTGTGTGTGTGTGTGTGTGTGTGTGTGAAGGTGTATGGGCCTGCATGTTCCAGTGTTGGCATGCAGATATGAGGTTAGCAGTACAAAATAAAAAAGGTTTTTTCAGAAAATATTAATATACAAGTGACTGAATACATGGATTATATTTGTGAGCACACAATATCACCAGTAACCACAAAAAGGTCCAAAAACTGACAAAATTGAATATTTCATTCAACACATTTACAGTATTTGGACAAAATAAACTTCAGGTAAGACGCTTTCAAATTTAATGTTTGAGGAGTTCTGTTCAAAATGATCTGCATCACTGGGATTAAAAACATCCAAAGTCAAATATTTGGGTCACTTTCATGTCCAAAGGATTAGATGATGTACGAGACGAGAAACTCATGTCATCTGCTTGTCAAATTGTACAAACTAAATGCATGCAGTCAAATCTGGATTGTACATTTTTCATTTCCTGCAATGCGGATTGTGATTGTGGATTTTTCGCCATCGCCAGCTATGACCTCAATTATGTAATATATGATATGATTAAAAGAAAAAATCAACATAAAAGGCATCATTTAACTATGGCAAAACACTTGTATTGGTTTGCATTGGTAATTACAGGTTGGCTGTGTAAAAGGGCCACTGATCTTGGTGTCAACCAGTTCAACCACGATTTTGTCTCTCTTACTTTTTTCTTCCAATGTTATACGGATAAAATCATCCATTAACTTTCAATATAAAAGCAAAGATTAGAGCAAAGTCTAAAATAATGAAACACGTAATTGTTCTAGTGACCCTTTAGAATCATCTTGTGACCCGTTGTGCGGTCTTTATCTAAAGGTTTGGAACCATAGATCTATAATAATAATAATAATAATATGATTAAATATTATTTAATACAGGGTGGATCTGGTTTCCAACAGTTGAATTCAATCGACTTTTATGAGATATATTCTCCACTTAAAAGCGTGTTATAGAAACTATTCTGGTTCCATTTTGACTGCCTTCATACAGCTAATTAAAAATGTAAAAGCAAGTTCAACAACTAAAATAAACAAATATCAAAAGCATAAAACCAATCATAAAGTCATGTATAAGTCTTGATGAAGGTCTCCACCTATTTATGAAGAAGGGGGCTCTATGGAAGAAAATCAATTTGAGGCCTTTTCAGCATTTCACTTCTCTTAGGTAATTGAAACTGCATGGTCCAGAGCCTTTTTTTAATATTAATCGAAGGTGCCCCGGATGCTATAACATTTTACAAAAAAAAAAGAAAAAAAGAAGCTAATTTGGTGCAGCGCTTCAAATCGACTTCATTAATTTCACCTAGGTGAATGGGGACAAGAGATGGAGGCCAAGTGCATCAAATCATACTCCTTGCTTGTATCTATTATGCCTCATGATGAGCATAATTACCGTACTGCCTCTCCCATTCACCTGTCAAAGGATGGGACACAAAGTAGATGAATGAGTTTCCAGAGGCCGACGTAACTGCGGGTTTTTCCACCAAATAAAAACGTGACAGTAAAAAGCTTTTTTCTGACGACATTGATTACTAGAAATCTGTCCATGGTAGGTCATGTGAACTTGTAGCAACGTCTGCTTTTAGGATGAAGCTGTAGAACCGAATGAGCACCATTTAATAACCCCTGACAGTTCCACTCCACAGGTAGATGTGTGTGTGTGTGTGGGGGGGGGGGGGGGGGGGGGGGGGGGGGGCTTCATCACGATTCATCCAAGTTCAGTTCTGACCTTTCACTGACATTTCCAGACAGAGGCATTCTAACTAAATGTTTTGTTGACTTCATGTGGCTTATTTGTCAGCAAAATAGGCTTAGAGGTACTCTCTGAAAAATGTGAAAAACAAAGTTAAATGATGCCCGGAGATTGTTCTTCTCTGCAACCATCACATGCCAACGATATACTTTACTGTGTCTTACTGTACGTCAACCTTAATGTTTATGAAGATGCACTCGCAGTCTCATAAAGCAACACGTCCACTTGTCAGCATGGTTGCAGGCATGGACATGGAGATAACAGCACCTACACAGAGTATTTGTTTCATTGTTTTATTTTCAGGAAACAACCCTTTTATTATCAATGTGAAAACAGATCTCAATGCAGCACATGCCTGTGAGCTACAATACTGTGTGTAAAGCCTTCCCCCCCCCCAAAAAAAACCTTCTTCTTCCACTGTTGTGTATGAATGGAGCTGTCCTTGGTCCTGAAACAGCCATCGTGCTGAAACACAACAAAGGGGACAGTTCCCATATACCTCAGATGAAATGTAGGTTTCATTTAAGATTATTGAAAAAGATTATAAAGGTGGACGCAATACATGATGATAAAAATAATGCGCAAAACACACTGTGTGTGTGTGTGTGTAACAACACAACTGAATGCAGACTGCAGAGAACATGTAATGAAAACCGATGCAATAATAAAACACATATTTTGGTTACTTTTAAAACCATTTTGTACATGTGTTGCATTCAGACCAGCAGCAACAACAGTGACAAATGAAAAATACACAAGTGAAATTTTAACCAAATGTATGACTGAGACTAGACCTGGACTAAGCTGACAGAGATGGGAATATACCGACCCTTCACTGAGCTTTCTCTACAGGACCAGCAGAGTAATAAAGTAGTGCCAATAAGACAGTTTGCCAATAAAGGATTAAGAGCTTCGGCTCTCCCTTTTAGCAAAATTAAGTGCAGAAGTACTTTTGAGTGTTTGAGGTGTGACAGAGGATGAGGTGTACAATTCCTCTATTTTGGTGGAGGAGTAACACTTTGCCTTTGCTAAGTAGCCCATTGTAGATCGAACATACAGCATACAGTTATGAGAAGATATTGTTCTGCCACTGTGAAGAAAAACAGACGTCGTAGTAAATAAGGTTCTACTACTGCACACTGATGGAGGTATTTTGATTAATATAGTCAGCATCTTGACAACAAAAATAATAATGATTAATGTTTCAGTAGGCAGGGAAAGTGTATCTTGTTAGGTTTTAAACCACTAGTTCATAAACACTACATCATGTCCAAATGTACATTTTAACTGAAACGGCCTCAATATACAAACATTTTAAGCACTTTAATGAAGTATAACATTTTAATTATTTTGCATATTTTGTGTCACTTTTTTGGAAAAGTCATGAAGTATCAAGCTATATATGCTTTCAAATGTCCAAACTACTGCACAAGCTGGTTTCTTTTAGAAAACAGTGTTTCACTTCCTGCATTACTGCCTACACACACACACACACACACCAATGGCTCATTGATTATATTTAGGTCACTCCTAAACACTACTGCTACTTTTGCTTCAAGTAATAGATAGTTTTCATGTGCTTCTTGCAGGTTACAATGTAGCATGAAATGGCGTATGACGATATGTTTTACACATACTATGTCCTATTCCTTTAAAAGATGTCCTTATTCCAGTGCTAAAGTGCATTGATTTAAAAGCTACATGCCTTTAATTGAAATTCCACAAGGTCGCCACTAGATTTGAAGTGATTTGTTTACATCAGCTTCGCCTCACTGGAAGACGTGGCTTTAGGTGCGTGTGAGAGATGCTGAAATAGGTGAAATCGAAAATGAACAAAAAGGGACACAGCAGTTTAAAGTCAACATTTGTATTCAGTGCGGTTTCATACCATTCATCTCCGAAGTCTGTGATGAGTTTGAGAGGCCTGTGTGTGTGTGTGTGTCTGGACTCCTTTTGTTCTATGAGTCTGTATAAATATGTTAGAAAAATCATCAAACCATTCATCAAAAAAAAAAAAACAATTATCTTCTAATTTGACTAATTCATCAGCCTATTCACTTTGATTCAAATGCACTTGGCTTGAGGGTATTTGGTGATGCCGAGCGCAAGATTAATTAATAAGATATCACACCCTTGCCATTTTGGACAATTTACAAAAAAAAAAGATGATATCTGCTATGAATCCAACATCAACATGTTCACATATTTAATGAGTCTACTAATTAACTGAGATGATAGCATACACCATATTGTGGCTGTACCATGTTTTGCCCAGCAGTGCAAACTTATTTGTTTCAGTACTTATTTATTTATTTAGCTGTGCACATATTTTCTCCCAAGAGAGCTATGTGAAACCTTTGCTGGATCCCTATCTCTCTTCCTCCCAGAGGATATGGCATCCTTTTTAATGTTTTGAAGTTTTATCTGATAAAGAAATTGCATTTCAGGCTATGTTTCCTAACTCCATCAGACATTTACTGTGATAGTTTAACTCAAAATGCAGGTATGTAGTGTTAAAATCGATTAAAGATCCAACAGTCCTATAAAAGTAGCAGTTACTTACAGTGCCTTTGAGACTAGACTGCCCAAAGGTACACATCTTAAAAAATAAATTACAATCATAAATGAACAGATAAACAACCAATTGAAGATGCTGGGCAAATATGTATCCATCGATAGGCTCACACACACGATGGAATAACAAGTTACTCAAGGTGGTTCTCTTAATGTTCTCGAGTCAAACATGGAGATTTGGATGCATATTGAAAAAGAATTTGATTGAAGCAGTATCTGCAGGCCTCAAAATGAATTCCAGTTTCAAGTGGCTTGCATAGCACAGACTCTTTTTTTATTTTTGTCATATTGACCCCAATCCAATTATTTACATAGGACACCACTGAGGTTGTAAATGTCATCAATATTTCCATACCTGAAATGTCACCCATTGCATGTGCTTAAGTGTGTGTCTGTGTGTGTGTGTGTGTGTGTGTGTGTGTGTGCTGGGCAAGAACATCAAAATGTAGCCAAAAGGTACTTTCAGGTAACTACAGGTTTAACAATTCAGTGCATTCTGACATTTAATACAACGTCAGTAATGAATGATGAGTAATGGTTTCATGGGCTCTTGATGAACGGTTATAGGGCTGCAATGGACTGTTGTCACTCGGAATAATGGATCCTCGTGAAGACGGATGTGGACTTGAAGAGAGTTGATATGAGGATTCTGGAAATACTGAGAGAGGAATGGTGGGAGACTAAGAAAAGCAGGATGTGATATGCGCATGCGGCTTCGCTGCCACCGTTGCAGCAATTTGTTGACGGTTGTGGCAGAAGTTGCAGCTTATTTACACTGCGGACAGTGACAGGAGCCATTTTGACTTTCTTAGCTAATTTCTTTCCTGCCATTTCTGTGTGAGACTTCTCACTTTCAACCATTGCTTTGCAGCACGTTGGTGCATTGGAATAGTACGCATGTCTGCAGAGGCTGTTATCTGTTCAAATAGATCAGGCGTCGATTTTTTTTTGGAGAAACAGACGACCAACCAGAGCTTTATCGGTGGGATTTTAAATTGCTGGTGTCATCTTCATAGCTAGCTAGCCAGCTACATCCATCTTCCATGGAAAAATAGCAACACGAAAATGGCCACATACATGTTGACAAGCTTGGGTGAGGTTGATAACTTACAGAAATGGCAGCTCTTTGGAATATTTGGTTGGATGTATGGCTCCAATATATTCTACTAATACTTATAATACTTAGCTGCTATTGACAAGAATAAGAAGCTAGTCAGTGGTGCTTATTATATTCCTCTTAGTTGGGCACTGCAATTACAGACAGCAACACTAAATAAGAGAGGATGTATGGGGAAGAAGAAGTGAGATGGGGTTAACATTATTAAGGTCAGAGGGGACGATTAGATATAAATTAATGGCTTGGTATATAGTGGTTTTGTAAATCATTTTGGGGGATTGAGCTTTCAAGTGTGAGCTGATATAATTCTAATGAATATCTGATCTAAATTCAACACAATAAAACACATTTTTGTGTTCCAAAATGACGGTTTTCAAGGAGGTTGAAAGGGCGATTGTAGAAAAGAAGGTTATTCAATCTTGACGGGTCAAAAGTGTTTAGGGTCAGCAGTGTTTGAGGACTTTGACAGATTCTGATATAATGTGAAAAAGCAATAGGTTCAAGACTGGGTAGGAGGGCTTTTCACTCGGAGACACAGACTTGGCAGATTGAAGATGAAGGTTAAAAGGTCTGTAGGGAGGATGAGGAAGTCAATGGGAGGAGCAAAGAGCGCTCTCTTTCCCAGTGTGTGAATTGCCTTTTGCTTCAGAGCTCTATTAAATCTTGCTATCATCTCAAAACTAGTAATCCTGCCAAGCGACTGGAACCCTTCAATCACTCCATATCTGCACCATCTCTCTGCAACAGCCTGTTGATGGGAGTCTGCTCGCAGGGATTTCTGTTTTTGAAGGAAGGTCGTTATTTTTCTTGAGCCAAGGAGCAGTCCTTGTTATGAAATCCGAATAGCCAATTCAATGCATCAGCGAGTGTGTAACACAATAGTACTGTATGTTTATTCTACACTTTGGAGGATTGAGGATTTGTAAAAGCCGATGATGTAATATTCCATTAATGTATCATATGTGTTCATGATCCTTGAAAGTCAAAATACAACAGCAGGCAATAGGTCAGATATCCTTATTTGTTATTACATATTAAAGGTCTTCTCTCCCCAAATAGTGTCCGCCAACCTCTCTCTGTTTGAACAACACTAAGATATTACTAATATACTAAGGGTATTTAGTCCCAAATCTAGTTGAAACTGTCTACGATTTTTTTGTTGTTGGATTCATCTATTTTTAAAGTGCTTTGAGTGTCTGTATCAAATTTCACGGCCATCAATCCAATAGTCACCCAGATATCTCAATAAAAAAACTAAACCGATAACCAGCTTCCCGACTGACGCGGTCATCCCTGAGCCACAGTTGAAAAGGTGTTTTTCCTCACATGTGTTTGAATTCAACAGCTGCTCATTCTTTAGTGAAGAGAGATGAAGCTATCCTCAAATGACAATTAGGCAAATCTGGTCGCACTTCACTGATGCAAGAGGCTTATGCTCAGAGACCGCAAGCAATGTGATGGCCATTTCTTGTTTAATTGTGCATACATCATCCATAAGGCCCTCATTGCGGTAAGGAAATGGACCCCAACTGAAGTCCTTTTAATATCCTCCCTGACAATAATTACTGGCCATTTCCTGTGCTGTGGAGGAGTCGGAGAAGAACGCCGGGTGCGTCTCTGCCAGAAGGTAGAGGGGTAATCGCAGCCTCCCTTTGGTGTAGGGATCATCTTGGAAATGTTACACAGCCGGCAGGCAGATGGATTTAATGTAAATAGTTAATTTAGAGAGTTTATGTGTTGTTGTCATGAACAACTAACCAACACTGACGAATGTTCAGCTGTGCAATCTTAAAAAAAAGGAAGAAGAAGATTGTTAACCAATTTATCCACAGCTACACCGCAAAAGCAAATCAGCTTGTGTTTTTACCATATTTCAGTGAAAGTGCAAGAATTGTTCTAATGGCTTTCTGGATTGATTGTATTTTATGTGCTCAATGTGCCACAGAGCTCTACTGGCAACGACCATAACGACCATTATGTGCACTGGTTTGGCAGAGCCTGGGTTGATTATGCTTCAGGGGAACACAGGACAACATTGAACACCACTGTATCTTCATTTTGACTTTATACTAAAATTGATTACTGCCCTAACCTCAGAATACATATTAAAGAATATAACTTTGATAAAGGCCAGTTGAATTGGCCCCAAGCAAAAAAAGGAGAGCTTGCGCCTCAACCTATATGATGATATGCTTTTCAACTCATTGTTTCCTTTGCAACTCACACCATTGATTCCAAAAGAAGATTACTTTTGCAGTACCCCGGGGTGAAGAGGTGTTACCACATACTGTATATGCATTTAAGAGAAAAATAAAAAGCTCAAAGAATGTATTTTTTATTTTTTGCTGAGTCATTATTGAGCACCGTGATTCCCCCCCCCCCCAGCACAGTCCTGAGATGTGCTGCTCAATATTATGGAAGAAAAAAAAAATGAATTTCAACTGTATATCCTGTATTACCCTTGTTTTAAATGATCCAATCTTGGACAGCGCATTATTTTTCATAGTAGTTATCGTTTCCAGTCAGGCTGCAAATCTCATTTCAACGGGTTGGGTTGCGGAACTAATTGGTCAAATGTACGGCTGACCGGGTGGGTCGTCCCTTGAGAAACAAAGCAGGACTCTGCCCCAGCATATAGCATAAAACATTCGTCATACAAGACTACAGCTTGAACCTCAAAGAATATAGTGCTCTCATATAATATCAAACCTGAGAGATTGGAAATGGCTCCTACAGTATTCACAAAATGAACGTTTAAAAGCAAATATTATTCCGCTCTCTATAGAAATGCATCCGAACTCACAATACAGATGCCGCGGAACAGTTTTGAACAGTTTTCGGAGTGCCGAAAGCAACACAGAGATTAGCCGTAATTACAATTCCTGTCTCACAACCTCCTCGTTTCCATTTTCCAGGCTGTAGTTTTTGATGTTTCATGCTTAACTTGTTACGCACGTCACCAAAGCTGAATAATCAAGTCTGATAGAAATCAAAAAAACACACTAACAAGAACAACAAGAGCAACATCTGCACGTTAGAATAACTTCGCCGCGTTGACAGAATCGACATGGTTTTGTGCGCGCACACCTGAGCTCGTGTTGAGGTGTGCGTGCATGTGAGTGATTGTGTTCGAGTGATGGATCCGGGGGGGAGAGGGGGTGTTCATGAATTAAGTCACCTTTTAGTATGCTTTTGCATATCCACAACTTCATTCGCATTGTGCTCACAGTCAGCTCATTAGAAATGCACAGCCATTCCGTTACCTAATTAGTTCACTAAGTCCCATCATAAAGAGCTATCGATCCTCATCCCTGCTGGGAATGATTCGGGGAATTTTAAATAACGCTCTGTTTCCTCATGAACTACACGCACACACACACACACACACACATGCTCAAATTCAATCGCAGTGTCCTTACTTTCACCCTCACTCGCATACAAACCGAGATGAGATATGAATATTGTCTCCTGAAAGCTCCTCACTGCACACAATCAGATTTCGCAGCTTGGTTACAACGGAGTGTGTGTGTGTGTGTGTGTGTGTGTGTGTGTGTGTGTGCGTGCGTGTGTGTGTGGTGGAGGGTAGGGGTGTGTTCATTATTTTCTACCTGTTTGATCCCATTGGTTGCGAGTGTGATCAAAGGGAGACGGGCTCATCTCTGTGCAGAGGAGAGAAAATGGCTGCAGTGTAATCTTCCGTGAATGCAGCCTCAGCACTATCCCTCTCTCTAAGTCGCTCTCTGTCTTTCCCTCCGTCTCCCCATTGGGGCTGCTCGCTACCCAATAGTCATGTGGCTGAGAGCGGCGGAGGGGAGCAGGAGGAGCGGAAAAGAGGGGATGTGTGGCGAGTGGGCGCATCTTCTGTCATCCCTCCCACCACCGATACCTCCTTCTCTTCTCTTTTCAGCGCCCTTGTCATCCGTTTCATTGTTTGTTTATGTGCTTTAGCGTTTTTTTTATCTTTCTTGTCCTGTTGGAATACTCATCTCTCCATCATACCGCCCCCCCCCCCCCCCCCCCCACCCTCCACACTCCCATTCTCCCATTCTCCCTCCCATCTTCCCCTCCTGCCACAGATTCCCGGCAAACAGGAAGTGAGTGAGGTAGAATGAAACGACAACAAAAAGGCATCCATTCAGCCCCTTAATCTCTCCGTCCATTCCTGACCAGGCTTTCTCCCGTCTCCTTTTGTGCTCTAAGTGGCTATATTTATGTTGCTATTAAACATGGAAGCCTTGATGGGCAAATATGCTGTTCTTTAGTGCCGTCCTGTTACATTATCAATTGCGGTTTTAAGCTTTTCATAATGGTGCTTTGGGGGATACATATGTTTATATATTTTTTGGAAGTATAATATTGATGGAGTATGTTTTTAGCTGTAGGCTACATCTCATACAGACTTTTAGCCTATATTTTTGGGATATATGGGAATTCATTCATAATAGAGACTAGATATAATATTACTCTCAGGAAGTGTACGCCACACTGTAAAAATATGTCCAACCTATGTATTTGTTCTTATTTGATTGTGTTATGACTCAGCGAAGGAGTGTGATCCGTGTGCGTCTCACCCTCTGTTGGCTTGTGTTAGTGCGAGGGCCAAATGACAACGGCTCACTTCCAGTTGATCTTAGTCCACGGGCGTTCACACTCATTACCTTTTTTGTCTTGTGCGTCCCTCCTCGTCAACTCCCTTGCGCTGGCTTGAGAAAACACGATTCACCGTTTGAAAACCTCTGCTCCAAAACAACATTTCCTGGCACCATGTAAGATGGATAGAAAGAAAAAAAAACAGACATATGGTTGAGATCTCCAGTGAGGGAAAAAAAAACCTGCTAGAGGGCCACATAAACAAAAATAAAGTGAATGCAGAGGCACTGGAGATGTGAAGTGCCGACTCAGCCTTGTTTAATTACTGTTCACCTGGGCCAAAGGCCTAATGGAAGACTTGGCTGCGGGCCCAGACAAACAACGTTCCACTTGGCCTCAACTGCTAGAAAATCTTGGGTCTGACTCATGTGGGCTTGTTGTTGTCGTTGGTTCCACAAACTGCAAAGACAGGCGACGACGAGGGAATTCACACTAACGACGTATGTGCACAGGTCCAGGAGCCAACCGCCATGGTGAACCTCTGAACTAGATCGCCAAAGGAGATAAGTGTGCCGGCAAAATGATGGAACACGAGAAGGCCACAAATACGTGGTATTTATTTTCACAAAAAGAAAATACAGTATGCCTTGTGAACAGCAGAACAATAGGATTACATGAACGACGTTTTCAATATGTTTCTTCAAAAGGTGTTGATGCCAGTTTAACACCATAGAAGTATTCAAGTATTACTAACACGTTCATTATCACATTTAATCTCCAGGTATGATATGATTGACGGCGCCTACATATTTGAGTCTGTAAGCACACAGGCCTGTGTGATTAGAAAGCTTCCAAGAGCTGGGTGTAATACATAGTCCACGTGACAGATATGGAACACAGTCAGCAGTATAGCCTCTCATTTAGCCCCCGTCCTATTGATTTGTCCCACTAAAGTCGTGATTGAAATTACAGGGAAGACAGCTCCAGTTAAAAATACTCAATAGCCCGGACTCCCGTCAATTACGCAGAAAGATTGCGGAGGGAAAATGGTACTTGAGAAGAAGACTGATAATTGTTCAGCAAAATGACTTGAACTCTGTTGGAATGGAAGACATTAATCTGTAATGTGCAGTGCATGAGGACATTCAATAAAGGCAAAGGAGAAGCCCACCGATGTAATACATTTAATGTATACAATGCTAAGCTATTTTGACACCACTAAAAACCATTAACGTGGGTGCACTAATGTGCCCTAAAAGGTACGCTCGGCCGGCCCGTGAATGTTAACTAAGCACAGAGAAACAAAGAGAGTCTTTGCTCAGATTAACATTATTCCACTATATCTTTAAATAGAAAAACGTTGTTTTCGGCTGTGTTAATGCTCTGAATATTGTATAGATGAATCGTTAAAAGACGGGTGCTTCATTCAGATGTGTGACTGTAAACAGAGTTCTTTCCGGCACAGAGTGGAAGGTAGTAGAGCCTGGATTAAAAGAGGGATTGCCTATTACTCCAACAGCAGTATGAACAACTGAAAACCCATAATGTCCGACTGACCGTCATCCCAGAAACTAACGTCCATTGCTCCCCATGCCCATTGCTCTCCATGCAACAAACGGGAACATATTATCAATTATTAAGTTACGCATAAGGACATCTGACATTTTATTTTACTACTGGTGCAGTCGTGACCTTCCGCTCTGCCTCTTATTAGCCTACTTTGCCTTCTTTGGTCTTGTTGGTTAGGTTTAAGCATGAGGAGAGAGGTATGGGTTAAGTTTAGGGTTAGAATGTCAGGATGGGCTAACCAAAGACACTGGCGTCAGGTGGGTCATCCCTTTCCAATGATAGGAAAACATATATATTTGTCCGATGAGGTCATTTTGCATAATAACAAAAGCTAGGAGCTCCTGTTAGTTGAACAGAGGGTTTGTAATATAAGCAAAAGGACCTTCGGAACAATGGATTTTTGGGATATTGGCCATTTAGTCTAATGGGAAATTTTTCCGACTCTTGGGGTTTTAGAGTGATGAGCCGTTGAAACAATAGCATTGGACTCCATAACTCATGTTCAGATTTGACTTGGGTTTGATGACGACGACTCGTGAACAGAAACGTTTCCTCAAAGATTTCTAAGGCAGTTCCAACATTTTAATAACAAAGTTGTCCATGTGTGGGTCAAAGCATGGCACATCTGACGACATAAAGGGTTATCACCTGAACAGCTGATGGGACCTTCATGAGGCTTTTGAAAACTTAATCAGACAGGTCAGTTATTCTCAGTTATTAGTCATATTAAATGTGACTAGGTTGTGATGTTAGCCTACATTGGAAGTCAAAGTAGGGAGCACTCGGCACCGTGAAGGGACGAAGGTCTCCACCATCCACACCATTTATTGTGCTTCTGGTAGCAAAAAAGTAGTATACTAAGGGAGTAAGCTAAAATGAAGGGCTGCTGTATGAATCATGGAGATTTTAAACTTGATCTATGAATATCTCTGGTGGGCATCTGTCATGCATTGGCAGTCATTTCCATCAACCGTTGGAGAAAAACAGGACTTTTAAAACAGTTTCTGTTCCTCCAAAGTGAGAGAAAAGTTAAACTTGTGGAACATGTCCAAAAGAGAGAGAGAGAGTTGTTGCACTCTTGTCTTTCTCCCTTCATTTCTCTCGCTCCCTCACTCTTGTCACTCCGTTTCTGCCTCTTGCAGCATTTCTCTCTGCCTCACGCACCTTTATTTCTACACCCATAGCAACCATTTCCATCTCTCAATTTTCCAGATTTTGCTGACTCACTTTCCACCTGTCTGCCTGGAAAGTTCATCTGAAACTGCCAAAATTGTGTCAGAAAACACTTTCGTTATTTATATATATATTTGCAGTTATTTATATATCTTCTACTGCTTTTCTGCAGCCAGAAGTTTATTTTGCAAGTGTGCCGGTATGGAGAGAAAATACTCATTATTATATTACATTATGCATTTTAAGTGATCATTTATTCACAATGATTTACAAATCAGCAGGAAAGAGAAATACTTTGACAGGTCATTAATTAGGAATTTCTTTTCTTGTAAAAGTCACACATTATGTTTAATAACTAAATATTTTTGTTTTACTGCCTGGAGCAACAGTGCTTTGTGTTCACAATATCTAAAAAAGATGGGACATATGATCAAGGAGTCCAAACAGGTCAAAGGTCATTACTTCAGCAAGTTTGGAATCAATCAAATTTAAATGTCAGGGTGGTTTTGGGAATGTATCGATGAGATATAACCTTTCATTAAACAAATGATGCATATAAAAGATTACCAACATTGATGAAACGTATTCTGTACAATACTATTGCTTGTCAGCTGTTATTATACGAGGCCAATAGTTGTCCATTATTCACAAATGCAAGTTGATGTTGAACTGGTTAATACACAATGCTACATAAATGTTTGGATGCCATATTGCCACAGAATTATTCATCTTATCTGTGTCTGCTAACACAATCCAATTCGGCCTTGGTCCAATTGCGTTTGGCATTGGGTGCCACAGGAAACCAGATTATCAAGTTCACAACACACTTTGCCCGATACAATATGCAGTGAAAATGTAGTCCATCTCCAGATTGGAAATTCAGTGTCTTCGCCTCGATTTTTGCAGTTTGTAGGTCACATTGATTCCCGTGGCACCCTGTTTACAACACAAAGTGGACATACAGAAATTGCCATGACATGTTCATACAATGTATATCATGAGTGCCGAGGGTGAGAATGAGTGGGTTTTGTTTGCAGTGACACTGTCTGCCCTCTGTTTGGACGCAATCAATAGTCTGTTTGTTCTCTCGCTGTCCGAATGATTGGAATTCCTCTTATCTCTCATGTACAATCAACAGAATGTTTCCTGAACAGTTCTGTCTCCATGCTATCATGGACATCATTGTCATTGATCGACTGACCCTTTTTTCTTCATTCAGCTTTTAAGGCATATTCCCTCAATTGAAAAAAAAAAAGAAAAGATGATTAAACCCATTTTTTGCCGGTATTTTTGCTGCGATATCCAGTCAATGTATTCTGTAATTACCTATCTGTATTGTTGTTGTCTTTGTAAGTCAGACATACCCACATTGGATTAAAATTGCCTACGAGGGATTCACAGAAAACAATAGATGCATGTAATGTAGTGTGATTCTATCACATTGACATGACCCTATTGATGTTGTTCTGTACTTTTTAAGTGAATTTCTTTATCAAAGGGTGTACACGTTGGCTCTGGGTGGATGTTCGCGTACTACCAATTTGTTGTGACCATGCAGACTTTTCTGTGTGCTAGCATATTAAATTTACTGTGCATGTTTTTAAAAAATAGCATAAACAGAACAACAATGCGTCCGTGAAGACCATCACCGTTTTAAGAGTATCCCCGAGGTTAAAGTTCCACCCGTTCACACCGTATCGGAGCCTTTTTAACCAGATCTTCTTCTTGCTGCACAAAAAGAGCCGAAACACGGGTGGCTTTTATTGGGAACGTGCCACCGTAAAAAGGAAACCGTAGCCAGTGCTTACCGCAATCAACACCGCCTACACACCAGGACAATGGTGATTGTTGCCATTTGTTTGTCAGTAGGTCATCTTTAAATACCGCAGGGAGTAATTGGACAAAACGGGAGCAGCCACAGTGAGCCATCAGATGAAGAGTTGCAGGGGACAGGCAACTTTCTAGTTAACCGACTGTGACCGGCTGTTGTGTGAAAAACTACTCGCGCCACATGCAAGCACAAAATGCAATCACATTTGCTCATGACATGATTGAAAAAGGCAGATTATTGACGTGTCGTTGTTGCACCGTAAACCGATCCACCATTTCTTCTTCTTCTTCTTCTTCTTCTTCTTCTGCTGTAGCCTGCGCGCCTTCATCGCTTCAGCCACAGTCCCACGTGCATCTCCGTTATCTGCATGTTACATGCACGCCATTATCTTTTATTAGCGAGCAGTTTTTTTTTTTATTGCACATTTGCTTTGGGCGTGACCTTTGGGAATGTTCCCATGCTCAAAAAGGAAGAGAGGAGCCATTGTGAGCGGCTTCCATTGACTTCCGTCCGGAGGGACAAAGGGGTTAAGTGTGCTACTGTAGTGTTGTAGGTTGGCAGGAAAGTGAGGGATGCGATGGGTGCTATAAGTGCACGAGCTGCCAGATGGTGCTCACAGAAGCGTGATCATATGACATCTTTTCACCAAAGGGCTCGGGGGGGGGGGGGAGAAGTGAGTGTCGAAGGAAGGGGTGCACAGAGACCCCTCTGTACTGCTGCTTTTTAAAAAAAAAAATGAATTTACTTATTTCTAACCTGTCTTTCATTCATTCTCCAACCACTAGCAGTCATGTATATATTTATTCTTTTGAGTCGGGGCAACATTTGATGTACTCACGTCTGATATGAGGCCTCTTGCCTCTCATGTCGGAATCAAAACTAATTGACTTGGCCGGCATCGTTTTACATGTTGTTCTCAAGCTGTGCCAACAGGCCAAGTAAATCTCATCTGGTACACAATCGGTGAACACTTTGAAGTTCAAGCCACCGCTGCTTGTCCTGCATGTTTGTGTGTTTATGCACGCGTGTGCACATTTTTTGCGGCGAGCGTGCCCGTCGCACATGCGAAGTAAAAGAAACACCCGAGCGGGATGTGCAGCGTTGGTGCGGCCACGGAGCTGCTTCATCGGTGCGCTCATTTGAGCTTTGTGACTCGAGGCGCACCTGCCTGGGTGACTCACCACCCTGAATAATAATGCTGCCGGACGTGTTTACCATTAGGAGACTGTCAGGGACAGAGTAGAAGAAGGTCAAAAGGTGTACACAACAACAACATTGCTTTAATAAAGCTGCAACATTTGATGTTAACTATTAAAAGTGAATAAATCATAATGTAACATAAGAAACTAGGAACCTTGGGGGGCTCGCCATCACTCACTTTTGCCAGAGGACCTTGATATGATTAAAGACAACAGTACGTGTTACGTGCAAATTAAAGAACCACGTGACGGAATATTAGCCTGCTAGTGTGCACACAAATAATAACACAGACTCTCGTGATTGGAATGCAGCATGTAATACATGCACACAAAATACTCGTTTGTGTTGTTATTTTGTAGTATGTGCCCGTTGTGTATATAAAAGTGAACTGCAGTCAGTGTGCTGCAGCCTGTAAAGGGCCGCTGTGGTCAACATGCTGGACCCCCGTCAGCAGAGCCTTGGAGCCCAGCCCTGGTAGCTGTGCCGAGCGCCGTCCTCTTGTTTATTCAAAGTTTACTAATATTGAACGTGTCACATGTCCAAATTGCACCAAATTCGACAGTGGCACTCCCGCCGGTCCCCAGCATCACACCTGTCGCGTGCGGAGTAGATCGGATGAACAGTTCTTGAGTTACGCTTGGGCCACGCAGACAGACTGACAGAGATTCTTGGCATTATATTTACATGTCAGGAAAATGTGACCAAATATATAAAGAAATACTGATGCTGGCTACACGTTCCCGGTGGGTGTTGGCCTCCGCTAGGGCTGCCCTTTATCACCGGTCCTGTTTGTGACCTTCATGGACAGGATATCTAGGCGCAGCCAGGGGGCGGAGAGGATCCGGTTCGGGAGTCTCGGGATCGCCTCTCTGCTGTTTGCGGATGATGTGGTCCTGTTTGCCTCCTCGGACCGTGACCTCCAGCATTCACTGGGGCGTTTTGCAGCCGAGTGCGAAGCGGCAGGGATGAGAGTTAGCACCTCCAAATCTGAGGCCATGGTGCTCTGCCGGAAACCGGCGGATTGCTCCCTCCAGGTGGGGGCAAACTGCCTACCCCAAGCGAAGGAGTTCAAGTATCTCGGGGTCTTGTTCACGAGTGAGGGTAAGGTGGAGCGGGAGATCGATAGGCGGATCGGTGCGGCTGCAGCAGTAAAACAGGCGCTGTACCGGTCCGTCTTGGTGAAGAGGGAGCTGAGCCGGAAGGCAAAGCTCTCCATTTACTGGTCGGTCTACGTTCCAACCCTCACCTATGGTCACGAACTCTGGGTCGTGACCGAAAGAACGAGATCTCGGATACAAGCGGCCGAAATGAGCTTCCTCCGTAGGGTGGCCGGGCTCAGCCTTAGAGATAGGGTAAGGAGCTCGGACATCAGGGGGGAGCTTGGAGTCGAGTCGCTGCTCCTTCGTGTCGAAAGGAGTCAGCTGAGGTGGTTCGGGCATCTAGTCAGGATGCCTCCTGGACGCCTCCCATTAGAGGTTTTCCGGGCACGTCCAACTGGTAGGAGGCCCCGGGGAAGACCGAGGACACGCTGGAGGGATTATATCTCCCGGCTGGCCTTGGAACGCCTCGGGATCCCCCAGAATGAGCTGGAAAGTGTTGCGGGTGAGAGGGAAGCCTGGGTCGGCCTGCTGAACCTGCTGCCACCGCGACCCGACCCCGGATAAGCGGCTGATAATGGATGGATGGATGGATGATGCTGGTGGACAGCTGCGAAGCATTGCCAATACAGATATCAAGCATTGAGAGAAATATGTGCATTTAAAAATATATTTTTCTATTTTTTTTTTTTTTTCAGATTATGCGCTCTTGTTACCTTTTTATGGTCATCCATTGAACCATTCAAGCATGCAAAGCGTATGCATACTATATGGGAGGAAATTGAGTTTGTCGTCAGCATTCCAAGAACTGCATATATTTCATCAGACATTATCATGCCGGACAAAGAAAACTATAATAGATGCACATTATACACTAAAAACAGAATACATTTTGAATTTAACTGGGAAGGAACTGACCTATAGACTGTAATAAGCAATGCATGCTGTAATTACAGATCTGGGGCAGCATTACACAGTGGGATACAATGCAGTATTTCTGTGTCGCCCCCTCAAGGTATAGTCACATCCTCCACGCAGACTCCATGGCACTCTTTGTTGGCTCTCTGTAATTCTTCATAAGGAAGAGAGGAAAAGAGCAGTGATGAACAGCATCTTAAGTGTGCTGCAGAAGTGCATTTCTTGCTCAAGGCTCCATTCACATTCTCTCATCCAATTATCATTAATGTATGCCTTATGGTTAATCAGCTACAAAGCTCCCTATACCCTCCGTTGGCTCTTTCATTCATTTCTCTGCCCTTTCTTCCCCTCTGTGTGGCCTTAAGTAGTGGGAAGAGGTCAGGGTCTAGAAGAGGCAATTCTCTTCAGGCTATAATTAGTGCCCTGTAATAAGCAGCAACAAAGGCGAGGAAAATAACTTGACAACAACCATGGGAGAGATGTTGGTGATGGTCAAACACAAATTACCAGTTATTAAAAACATCATGCAATAATGCTCTCATTACTGCTAAAACACTTTTCCACACATTAATCTGCTGGAAAAAAAATATATATATAGAACAATGAGAGGCTATACCCTTTTGAAAAGTGATTATAAATTGGGTTGAGGGAGAGTGGCAAAAAATGGAAAGGAGGGACGGTGTAGCACACCCTTGTGTTCCATAATTCTTTTCCGAGGAGATTGCAGACGCTCGCAAGTAATTCCACTTGACGGAACAAGGGGCCCTTTTTGGAAGCAATTGGGAAGAGAACCAAAGTCTTATTCAGGGAAGTTAATCCCCGTTAATGGGTTTGTTTAAATTCAATAAAAGGAGAATATGCACAGAATGAATTATGAAAAACGATTAATGAATGCTCCAGTAAGTAATCATTTCCCGGATAAATATGCACATACATATTCATATTTTTCTCCCCCATGCCCGCCACCATTTCCACCATAAAATCTGCCTCGTTTTTTAGCAGTTCCTTACAGCAACTCCACTTTTGTGAGCCACCACAGTGCAACGTCCCTGACTTTCAAGTAGATGAACAGAACAACCCCCCTTCCCCTTTTTTTTTTGTTTTCAAAAAAGACGGAATACACCCAGGGACGCAATATCAATGTGTTTGATTTCTCGCCAAGCAGGTTTCAAGGGGCATCTTGTCATAGAAGAGGCCCCCACTGACAGCGCTGATGGCCAGAAAGAGAGGACACTGTGGCAGGAGTGACAGGTGCGGAGATGGAGGGGGACTCCGTCTGCCATACCAGGTGAAGTCTCCAAGTCTGGCAGAGAGAGAGAGAGAGGCCTAGAGACTACAGCCCATGCAGGATTTATACCATTCCATTATATTGTTTTCATTTTGGATTGAAATTTTTTTTTTTTATTTCCAGGTAAATGTTTGCTCGTGCTATATTTGTCCATTTTTTACACTGAAGGTCACGGAGCAGGGTGACAGGCGGGGGGAGTCATCGCAGCATCTGGTTGAGCAGCGGTCACTAATAAAAAAAACACCCACACCGAACACTCGCGCACACGACGTGGAACCACGCGTAGATATGAACAGAAACGCTCGTGGGAGCAAACAAACAGCAGCAGCAGCAGCAGCAACCAAGAGACATTTACAAATTGGCTTCTTGGCTTGAACATTGCTTCCGTTCATAATTATTTCCCCCTGTCATTTGGGGGCCTCTGCACACTGCCATTCCCCTGTTAATGCTGTATGCCAAGCAACTCCAGAGCTGTCTTGAGGTAGCCAAGGAAATCTCTCTCCGCAGCTAAAAGCCAATTATTTCCTCGTAGATCGGAAGGACTATTTGACCCCATAATTATTCTTATATAACCTCTTTACAGGAGGAAATTGAAATAGCATTGAGTTATAAATGAAAGAGGATCATTTTTGCGGTGTGCATTTGTTTGCGGGTTGTCATTCTGTGGTCCAGTTCCTTGGCATTCCTACAGGAGCACCTGCAGTGGCACTGGGAGGAAATGAAGAGGTGAAAACCTTTGGTGTGTACATCCTCCATGGGAAGCTAAGATAACATCTGATTCGTTAGGATGCCCGAGGCCAAGGTAGGTTTGGATGAAGCTTCATTTTATTTTATTTTATTTTACATTCACCCACCACACAAAAGGTTACCGCCAGTCTTTACTGGTCTCCACCCATCTCCTTCAACAACAAATTGAGCTCTGGTGACTAATTACACCAATACCGACCATCTAGAGGTCATTTTATCCATCACAACATATGTACACTAAATATGTACACGATTTTACCAACCCCTAACATATCCATATTAATATACACCCCATTTAGACTTCCTATAAATAAAGTAAATTATAAATCCATCGTTTTAATTAAATAATGTTAGGACGCCCGAGTAGCCAAGGTGGCCAATGAGCCGATCAGGAGTCAAAAAAGTAGGTTTGGATGAAGCTTCATTTTATTTTCCTTTACATTCACCCACCACACAAAAGGCACCCCCCCTTTGAATGTATGTTTTGGAAGTGTGCGTAGAGGGAGGAGATAAAAAAAAATCTGTTGTGGGGGGAGGGTGTTCAGACACTGTTTGACCATCGTACAAGCACCTTGCTTGAGGCATACCGACACCTTTAGGGCCCTCAAGTGACAACAGGAACCATCTTCTACATGTGTAACTTACTAATAGAGAGTCTATATGTTCTCTGCTAGTGAAGCTGAAGGTATTTAAAAATTAAGATTCATCATTAGATTTGATCTAATTCTAAGCAGAATGTGTAGAATTAGATCAAATCTACGTCGGCCACATCAAGGAAAATTATATGTCGGCCACATCAAGGAAAATTGCGCCATTTGAAGTGCATTTATTGATGCCCCTAGCAAACACGGGATGTGCTATACAGACAACAGATGAAGGTACTGTATTAGGAATGATGTCGTCCCAATAGAAGCATCAGATAAAAAAAAAAAAAACGCTGTTTAAAACTAGTGCTTCACAGTTATATATATTTTTTAATTGGTTCTGTTGTGGTTACATAAATCCGCTCGTGCAACTTCTGGTTCCAAAAATGACGAGGCCAAAAAAAAAACAAGATGGCTTCAGCCAAAATGCAAAACTCAAAGCCTGTTGCTGTGGAGGAAATGTGCCAGGAGAGGGCCAGCCGGGAAGCCTTTAAGTAAAAGTAAAAAAAAATATTTATTGGTTCATTATGAAACTGTATTTTTGACATTCGGCACATGCCACTTGTGTATAACAATTTCTACCATGAAAAGAAGTAATAAACGTCACATGGGACATGTGCATGAAGAGCCTTTTCATGTTAGACCTGAAGTATTTCTAGAATGCTGCAGCAAGGTCTAAACCCCACCCCCCAAAAAAATGAAATTATGGGATTCGGCAGTTAAAGGATGTGGATATTAAGACTGGGTTTGAAGTCCGTAAATGATAACAAAATGCCTTCAAGAATAACCTTTTAGCCACGGTACTTTGAACTAAGACAACAAAGACAGCAATAGCACGAAATGAAATGACCACTTTATGTTCACAAATCTGAGTTCTGCTTTGCAGTAATTTTGTTTAACTTAAGTATGGCTGGGGCTGCACTCAGAGGCTGCTGCCTTTATCCTGAAATGGCCCGTGTATATTCCAGACAATAGCTCCCCCGGAGAAACACAAAAGGTGAGGGATGAGAAGAGGAGATAGAAAGGAACATTATCTGTGGCTCAAAATCCCTTTAGTTCTCAAGTGGAAGATGGAAATAGACCAAGATTATTATGCCAAGTTTTATCATCTTAAGAAGTATTATATGTTCGAGGAAGTAAAAAAGGGAAATAAAAGACAAAGGTTTTTTTTTTATTATTCAGACCATCTATAATCTATGGGCAATCTATTTCAATTAAATTTGGGACTTGGAACAATGTCACAGACCTTCAACGGTACATTCAGATTTAAGTGGAAGGAGATGAAAAGGACTTGGGGTAGATATAATGTTACAGGGTAGAAGCTATATATATTAATGCCAGCAGAACAGACCAGGAATATGAACAGTGTATATGTGTGTAGAAGAGTGTTTTCATTTTAAAGTATTGGCTTCGGGCAACATTCTTTTGTTTGCTGCCGGGTGGGGCTCGGGTTGAAATTCTAGCTAAAAAAAAATTCTACTTTAAAGTAAATATATTATTTACTGAAATAATGAAAATAGACATGGCATTGTCAACAAGATAGGTTGAACCTGACAACCAGGTGGACTGTGTATGAAGCATCTGTAACCCCAGTTTCTTAAAAATGCCCCTTTTTTTTATTATTATCCCTGTGCACATAACGGGTTAAATATATTACTAGTTTGAACAAAACAAAACCACAATAAAAACCCTGGTTTTCATCGGTATTTAAGAGTAAAAATCCGTTCCTCCGCCACATGGACAGCCGATATGAATTAACTTGACCCCAAGAGCAATATTCCCATGACTCCGGCAATGAAGACAAATGATAATTCTTACCCCCTCTGTACGTTCATGGACGAGTTTGGTAATTACTCTCACAACAGCACGGCAGAAACAGCGTGGGTGCATTTAGCCCAGCATTTCAATTAAGTATTGGCAAAGTCTAATTTGTCATTTACCAATTAGAATAAAGGCTGATTTGGCTCCCTATTTCACAGCTAAATAGAGACTTGAGATACCGTTTTTTAAAATTATATTGTATCCACTCCTTCTGGATGATGGTAGAAGTACATCGAGGCACTTCACCTCCATAAGATCTCTTTTGTACGACCAAGAGGTTAAAACAAGAGCCATCCCACCAGTCCGTCAAAGGTGGACGGACGCCTTTAACTGAAAGAACCTTGTCTTTAACTCTTTGATAATGAATACATCTCAATAATTTGAAAAAAGGTTTAGTTCAGCTTCGGGTTAGTAGCATTATTGTATTCCCTCGCTCTACGTCGTAGCCTCTCAACACCACCGCTGCTATTTGCAGTAGTATCATCTGTGTGATGTGGTAGCCGGGCTTCATAAAGTATTTTCAGTGTGCGGCCGCCTTTTTTTGAAGAGCCATTTGTGCCCCATCATAAATTGTCAGACACCTACGTCAGCAAAAGACATAGTCATAAACTGTGGGAAGTATAACGGATTACCACTAAAAGTCATCATCAGCATCATAAATATAAAACAAGTTTAGATGAGGGGAGAGGAGGCGAGAGGGAGGAACAGGAGGACCTAAATGTAATAGATGTGTAGAGGAAAGCTTTAATGTTATAAAGGTGGTGTGTTGGGTGGATTCTTATATGCACTATAAATCACAATGACTTCTAGAACATAAAGAGACATATGTTGACTCTTAATACTAATATAGCAGTAAACAGAATTACTCATCTGTGTGTTATGTTACTGAATGTACATGTGCATACAATATGAGGGCATGACATGAAGTTAAATAAGACTAAAGAGTTTACGTCTGTGCCATTAGCTCTGTGAGGCTGTATGCTAATGTCCGCAAGCACACGCGCGCATGCATTAGCATGTTTATGCTTCGCTGGTGTAATGTTTACAATGTTCACCATCTCAGCTTAGCGTGTCAGCATGCTAACAATCGAAAGTTAGCACCGAACACAAAGACCAGCTGAGGCTGATGGGAATGTCAGTGAAAGTGAGTTTTACAATTCATCCCAACGAGAAGATGAACGTGTGCACCAAATGTCAACGCAATCCATCTAAAAAAAATTGCAAATACTGTACTAGATGTATAATTGTCCCTGGTCGGGACCAAAAGGGGTGGACCGACCGACCGACATCCCTAGAGCCACGCTGCCAGTGTGCGTAAATAATAAAAAAAGTAAGACAAGCTACTCGCAGGTAAAGCCGTTAAATCAATGCTTTTAATAAACTTTCATCACACACCCCTAGTCCTCAGGCCTGTGCACCATTTACAGCTTTAGTGCACTCGTCTTCACCTGTAATCCAGGCTTGATCCTCACAACCTAAAATGTGTAGCCACCGAGGGCCTATTTGGCTTGTCAAATGGTTACCGAGTTAGATGCTAAACCCCTACCTGCCCACTCGCAGCGCGATAACAGTGTCAGCTAAATGCCAAGTGTAAATTTAAAAGGTACATGCGGCTGATATAAGGGCACAATTAGGCACAGGGGGGGGGCATATAAACACACATTTTAGATGGCTAATGGAAAACCAATGCAGGACATTTACTGCCGTGAATGCAAAACATGTCATTTCTTTCCCATTGTGGTTTAATCTCCCAGCAGTGCCGGCCTGACATGAACAGCATATACGTATGTAGATGGCGATTTTTGCTTCAATGGGCCCTTTTTACCCTCAACTCTCCTGCCGAATATCGGCTGCAGCTTGATGGATGGCTTAATTAGAGCCCTGCATCCATAGTTGAATCACTTTCTAGGAATGAGCAAACTGTCAACACTAAAGCAGATCAATCCTCCCAGTCGACCGTATTCCAACATTAGTCGCTTCATTCCAGTCGAATTGTTTGATGGAGTCCCTGCATGGATCTGGGAAGGTGTTTTTGTTTTTTTTTGATGGGATTTTTTAATCACAGCAAAATGATGAAAGATCCAAATGGATTCAGATCAAGATCTCATCAAGCTGCCCCTGTGCTTAAGCGCCTCCGGTTTAAAGACCCCGTCTCGTGTCATAAATATGACTTTTTTACAGATGCACACAGCAGACGTGACTGTTATTGTTTGCACATCAATCATCTGAATGGTCAGGTGTGGTAAATGGTACTTAAGCCTGTTTGTCACGGGATGAGTTGCCCAAAGGGGGGGAGGGGGGGGGGGGGGTGCAACAGCGGTGCGGTGGCAGGCGTTCAAGCTGGCCGTGCCCTCAGGGGGTATGGGGGGGGGGGCGGCATTGTAGCAGATGTTTCCTGTCCATCTGACGGGAAAGGGGATGGGAGGGGGAGCGGATCGGTGACCTCTCCTCCCCTCTTCCTCACACCTCCCTCTCCCGACATGTGTCAGTCAGCGGCAGGTCAATATGGCGGCTCGGTGCGCCCTGCCGATCCGCCATGCGCTTCCAAGGCATGTGGACTGGCAGCGCAGCGGCGGCGCAGCGGCGGCACACCAGCACGACTCATTTTCACCCCCCTCCACCTGCCAAGTGTGTCGAGACCACGGGAATAAATGAAACCCATGTGGAACATTAGAGGCTGGAGCGTCACAGTTTTGCTTTGCTTTCTTTTTCTGTGGAGTTAGGGCGAGCGGAGCCATTGCTTACTCCGCAGTCATATATTCTAAACTCTCCAACAGCTACAAAAAGCACACACACACACACAACATTGTACCCATTTTCCTCTCACACCCACGATCGTCCCTCCGTCTCCCTCTCGTGCCATGGCTACACACTCACATCCCCCACTCACACACACACACACACACACACACACACACACACACACACACACACGCATGCACCGCACACACACACACGCACACACATCACCCAACCGCTGCAGTTTATCCCATTTGTAACACATGGCTGGCCATCGTACAGCTATGACCAAAGGGAACGCAATGGAGCCAGGCAGAGAGAAAGGGGTGTCGGGGGTTGCGTCGGCCGGATGGAGGGGCGGCTGGTGGACTGAAGCAGCGTTTGGCTCGGTCTGGTTGGCTGTAATTGGTGTCCACTCTTCCAGAAGCCCTGCGGTGATGGCGGACAGGATGACTCTCTCCGCATTTTCCCTGCCATCCATATGTGTGTGTGTGTGTGTGTGTGTGTGTGCGTGTGTGTGCATGCATGAGTGAATGGAGGCACACACATTTAGGGGGCTTACAACTGGTGACAGAGACACTGACAATGTCCATAGGGGGTGTGTGAGTGGGCAGCCAAGGGGTAAGTGTTACGATAAGTGGATGTAGCATCTCATTTGATCACATTATAATGTGTATCTATGCTTCGGCATATCCCTGTTACAATATGGACAGAGGTGCAGATTTATTTCGGGGGGCCGAGGTTGAAATGGCATTGAATTCCAAAATAAAAGCTTGCTACTAAATGAATGAGGAAGAAAAGCAAGTTTCAAACCTATTCTTTGAATTTTTCCAATGTCTGCTTAATTGAACCATTTTAAAGAATTAAAAAGCAGGAAATAATCTTTCCATATGGAGCCTCGCATGCAGGGCCTGAATATGCCTCCAACACGTTTGACTAATTACGAAACTCACACAGTATTGGCATATTTCCATAAGACTGTAACTGGACAGGAAAGATATGATTTGTTTCTCTTACACATGTCATACACAGTTATAAAAAGGGACTAAATGAACTACATGCAATAAATATGAACAATGTTCAGTCAGATGATCACCGTTTAGTGTGTGAGGTTTACCTTGAATTGCAATTAGAGATTGGTACTTTCATTTTCTGCTTCCTAGTTGTTTTACATCACTGTGAATGGCGTGTCAACAGGACAGCCTGGCATAATTTGCGTAGTATGATGAAATGCACGTCTCATAGAATTCACCCATCCAGATGTTATATAAACTAGTGATCAGTCACAAGCTCGATTCTGTTGTTTCACAGCATTGTAGTGTTACGGCGGAGGATGACAAACATATGTTCCATTTTATAACTACATTTTAAACTAATTTATTTTTATTTTTTATCCACCAACA
Organism: Cyclopterus lumpus; assembly: GCF_009769545.1. Lineage (NCBI taxonomy): Eukaryota > Metazoa > Chordata > Actinopteri > Perciformes > Cyclopteridae > Cyclopterus > Cyclopterus lumpus. The sequence goes on along the minus strand of NC_046983.1, from coordinate 6,194,449 downwards.
ATCAAGCAGTATACCGCAATCGGCACAATTATACTGCAGTCTCCAGATGGAGAGCAAGCACAGTACCCTTCCATTTATTGACCCTTGATAATTCCATTTAAAAAATAAAAAAACAGCAACCAGCACATTTTCTGAAGTTATACAATCTCAGAAAAATATGTTATTAAGTAAATTGATGCATCAGTGTGATTTATCTTTATCCTAGCAGCTGTCTCCCGTTCTCTCTCACTCCCACTCATTCTTTTTCTCTCTCCTCACAGAGAGGTGTTATCCTTGACCGACAACTCCCCTATGAGTGAGAGAAAGAGAGAAAGTTGGAAGCCAAGAGTAAAGGCTAAGTGCAATGAATGCCAAGAGGAGTTAGGTGAACGCCTTTGCCTGGAAAAAGCTGGGAGGGCTTGGGAGGGATCTGATCATCACAAGCCTACAGTGACTTAAATGCGGCGTATGAAAAAAAAATAATACCTAAAAAAAAAAGTATTATGGAGAACAAAAAGAAAGGCAAGTTGTGCTAGAAAACCAATACTTTGTGGAGACCAATTATCAGAACATCATGACAGAAGTATATGAATAGATGGCATCCTTGTAAGAAAACCGCCAAAAATGATTATTTTTTAATTTTCTTGATATGAAAAGAATGAAAAAGAAAGGATGTGCACACTACACATCGATACACAGGCACATAATCATACAAAATAAAGTATGAATAAAATATATAAATAAGGATAAACATGCCAATACCTACACACACACTACCTTTTTATAGCAAAGCAAATAAATGAGGGTATATATATATATATATATATATATATATATAAATAAATGTCAACTTTTAGTTTTGCACGGAACAAGAACAGCTGTTAGTTGTGTTTGTTTGGCCAATCCACCTCCTGCCCTGTGTGGAGTATTTCAATCAGTATTCTCTGTCAGTTGCTTTGACCGTCCATTAATGACTCAAGTGGGTTTTACATTGTACTTAATAGATATAATACATCCGATACAGACGCACCGGGCTTTTACTTAAGTACAAATATAAACAAATATGTGCACCAATTTAAACTCCCGGTTCCAAAACTCATCATTTTTAATATGATTTGTTTTGGAAATTGTTACTTGGGAAGGTAGTGATATTCCTGCTCACAAAAACAGTACCGCTTAACCCAGTCCTTTTAGAGTAATAAGAAATTAATTAAATATTCGTAAGCACCTCAATACCAACACAGCTGGTGCCCTGCCGCTAACAATAAATGTCTTGTGGCGTTAAGTTATGGGATGCAGTGGTGATTTTGGTCAGTCAGGGAGGATTACACATTCTAAGTGCCTACATATTAAATCATTTGAGATAATGAATTACAAATATATTGTTTTGAAAAATGACACCTGTTGGGCTCTGTAAATATGCATAGTGCAAGTGTGACGGCATGCAAAAACCCGCGCATACAATGCATGAATTCCATCAAAAACCTCATAACAATATTTCCAATTAATCCCCGCATTTATCCTCTGCCTGCTTGAAATGTTTACCTCCCGGCAAACTAAAAGCATGGCAACCGAAAAAGAAATTCCAATTATTTCCTACGTCTTAGGAAAATGAAAATGGCACATTAAAACATAACCATCAATGTAGCCTACGCTGTTATTAGTGTTTGCACATTTCTGTGTCACACATGACTGTACAGTATATGCAGATATGATGCCACCAGTCAATTACCCAGATGTTATGTTTTGTGGAAACCTTCCAGTCAAATACAACATTGTTTGCTGAGGTAAACGTTATTTACCTCTACAATCTTTCTCTAACTTTAACTGTCTGTAGTAATAAGGGTGATACATTTTCATATGGTGTTATTATGTTATTAATCAAGCCTTTATCGACTCTCCTGTAATGCAAGGGGCATTTTAGATGCCTTAACGCAACACAGTCACGACCGTCTTCTTTGGCTTTTGTTCCCCGTGTTCATTCACTAGTTTGTGCCTGACTTTAAAGCGTTGCTGGTCATAAATAATACATCTATTACGGCTAGATAACATCTCATATATCCAAGGGGGAGATATCTTATTAATCGTAGGAAGTGATATATATATATATATTTATATAATACACATTTTAGTCCAGTGTTCTCAAGGGCAATTGCCTCAGTCTTTCTTGGAACTGGGGAATGGATGAGAATGTAAATAAGGGTTATAACATGTAAAGATGCTGGGGAGGTTAGTGGAGAATCTTTTGATTGCCATTATAAAACCTGCTTAGACTTACAGTGTCTGTCAGAAGATACACTTTGAGGTTATGGCACCTAGGAATTAAAGTTTCTTTAAAACATTACAAGTGTCTGTCATCTTCGTGAAAATGCTTAAAATGCTCATTATATAATATATTTCCGCTGAATGACTCCAGTAATATAAAAAGAGGTTGGCTTGCTAATTGATTTACATGAGAATTATCACCCAGCTCTGCAGCTTTACAGATACGGTTAGCCTCGTTTAGCTCATTGTTTGGTTTTATGACCCCCACATGTACTGTAAGGTTTAGTAAATGGTAAATGGATCCGTACTTGGAAAGCGCTTTTCTAGTCTTCAAACCATTCCGAGTGCTTTAACACTACAAGACATCAGACCCATTCATTCACTGATGGGAGGAGCCACCTGCCCATCAGGAGTAACTAACATTCATACACATTTGTAGGTACAGCTATGGGAGCAATTTTGCCCAAGGACACATCAACATGGGCTAGCGGAGGCGGGGATCGAACCGCCGATCCTCTGTTTGAAGGACGACCCTGCTCATCACTGAGCCACAGTCGCCCTGCTATTGTCTCACTGCTATTAATTATCAAGCTTGTTTTAGCAGCAGGAAGCCATTTTCAGCCAACCATATCTGAATATGTGTGCTACCTGCCCAGCAGCAGACAGATACAGTTAACCACTCGCAGCTAAAGAGATGACTGTTCTACCCATTAGTTGACATACATTAAAGGAGAGGGAATATTAGGCTTACACTGAGAAACACAACTGACATATTTAATATTCAGCCATTACATTGAATGCACCGGTGTCCCTTGGCGGTCCACTCTTGATTATTCATTCAAATGTTTACCACAAAACAAAGCTAACAAAAAAACTTCAATGGAAACTTGAACGAGTTCGCCATAGACGGTATGCAGGAAGTGGACATAGTCACCATGACTTATGGTTAAGAAATTACTGTTTTGAAGCCTTGCAATCAGCATTTTGGATCTTGGCCATCTCCATCTTGTTTTTTGGCACCAAGAAGTGACTAAAGAGGGAGGAGCTAAGTATAACAAATTGCTTAAGACATTTTAGGTTACCAAAAAGGTTACAATTAACATTCATGAACTGAAAACACAATGTTAAAAAGAGTAAAAGTTGTAGGATACCGGGTTAATGACCTGTCAATCACGAGGTAGCCACGCCCTGCGGCATACCCTGCTTTGTCTATTTCACTCTAAATGTGACGACAATTTACTAAATGAACATCATGCTGTATTGAAAATGACTGAAACACTTGTGATTGAAACCATAAAGTCATGTTTACAAAGTTTACTGAAGTAATAAATAAAGTGAGAAGTAGGGTCATTTTCTCATAAACTTCTATACAATCAGACTTATTTTTCCAAACAGAAGAGTTGCCTCCTTCTGGACATTAGAAAGGACGCAAATGTTGGCTTCACTTTTTAGAACCGGAGGTTGCTGCCTGGAGTTAGCCCTTTGTAGAGCCGGCCATTAAGAAGGTAAGCTAACCCGATGCCTGCCCAGGCTTGGTTTTATTTTATGAATTCTTACCTTTTGTTCTTATGATCACATGTGCTGCCAGCACCGGGTGTAAATACTTTCAACCATTTTCTTTTGTTTATTGTGTGAAACGTTGGTTGTGGCTGCGGGAAACATGTGGGGAGAGAAGTATAGGCTAAGTGAGAATACAACTGGTTCTTTTTCCTCCATGCGTATCCTCCGTACCCTGAAGCTAAATGCCAACCTGATAGGTCATCTACAAGCCATTCCCAAAACCTAAAGAAAAACAGAATACAAATGTCACATTTTTTTCTTTAAACATGTGGACACATGGTACATGCACACACCTCAAGAACTGGAACAAGACCAGAGTCCAAACTCAGTTGAAATCTAGATTAGCTGGACCCAATAGCGCTGACCAGGGATTAACGAGAGGAAACTCCACTTAATACACAGCAAACAAATTAGATGGTCCCCTCTTGGGTCTTATTAAATCTTTAGAGAGGAGACATTTGGTGCTTATGGGACTCAGCAGGTAATCCGGTGTGGGGCACAAACGGTCCTGTTTGGATGGAACTGGCCAGATCTACCCACTACAGCTTTGGCTTTCCTAAAATGGGATTGAAAGGGAGACTCAGTGGCCACAAAGCCTCTCCCCAGCTGGCCTCGCACAGCTTCTTTCTGGAGATTACCGAGCCAGTGAAAGTGTCTTAATGAAAAATGGCTTGGATGGGTATTTTGTGAGGCTAAGTGGAAGAAAAAGATAGTTGGATTCTATTTCGGAGAGTCCATAGTTTACAAGTCTGTGCTTGTTTGTGTGATAATGTGCACATACGTTACCTCCACACTTGTGTGCTGAACTGAATGCCTGCCCTCACTGACATTAACTACTCATGTCTCGTCTGTCTATCTGTGTGTGACAGGCGAGTGCCTGAAAGAGGGAAAAAATAATCTCATTCCCGACTCGCCTCCATCTTCCTCTCGACTCAGTGTGCCTGGGCTGCCCTGTGAGATTTAGGTCAGTTTAGATCTATTGACCCTACAGGCTCAGTCGGCGTAAGCCTGAGGGCTATGACAGATGTTGTCGACAAGGCACACGGAAAAAATGAGTTTTTTGCCACTCAAATATAAAATAAAAAAGGATAGAGTGGAGACGTAAGCGTGTCTGAAAACGTATCATTTGAGTTATTCTCTTCTTTGACTTTGGTAAAGCGTGAATGTACAAATCTGGAAATGCAGACACTGCACACAAAGTAATAGAGCGAACAAGGCACTGGTCACACGGCCTATTTCAATTTTAAACCATTTACCAAAAACAAGTCGGTCCCCGTAAGTGCTGACCTTCGAGCGGATATAGATCCTCGAGTGTTCAAAACGGCAGATTGTTTATTAGCCGTTTTCAACATTTACTTTTATTTAACTTCCTCTTTCGAGGTCTTTACTGCTTCATGAAAGTGCAATGGTTTGCAGACAGAAGTCTGTGGTACAAATGCGTCTTTCGAATAAACTGTGTGAATGTGTTGTTCCCTTAACGGGTTCGCTAACTCATCGCTGTTGCTCGTTTGCTTCGAGAGCTTAATTTTAGGATTTTTATTTGACCAAATGGGAAACAATTGTTAACAAATGGCCGTTATGAACAGAATTAAAGAGAGAAATAGAAATAATCTCTAGGAGTTATTCGAATGAACTAGTGCTAGCCCGGATGGCTAGCAGGTTAGCGGTTGGCTCGCCACGAGCCCTGCGAGTACAGTTACTTCGGCACTGAGCTTATAAGCCAAATATTTAGAAAATACGTGCAGATACATTTTGCACAGGCCTTAAGAATAAGCCAAATTTATTCCCAGCTGTAGAATATAAACTATACCTGCTCCATGTCAATGGGCAGAAGGTTGCTATTTGTATATATATTTGGTATAAATGCTGGCAAAGTAAGTCAGAAGTGAAGAGTGTAAAAAATGTATCTAATTTTAAGAGGAAAGCTCACTTGTAAAAGGTATAATGGGAAATGTGACATAACAAAAGACAGAAAAAAAGGTCTCTATTGTTCATTTTAATCATTTTAATAAATTCAAAAAACAAAATCTCCTATCTGAACAATAACGCCATAGACCTTTATCACAACCTTGAGGTGTTGGAAAGACCATCGGGAGTGTTGTGCTGTTGCATAACGCTTGTGAGGCTGATCAAGGAATAGACTTAGCAAAGTGATGTACCTTTCAAGGTTCAGCCAACATGTCTATAAAGTAATGCTGGTGCTCTACATCTCTTGCGCTCACAATTGCCAATGTTTCCCTCTGTGTGGCCAGCTCAGAGAGAGACTTCGACAGGCGCAAGTCCTGGGGTCTTTCACCACGGACGGCGTTCAAGGGCGACGAGCAGCATTTATTTGTCTGGCGGTAATACGGAGATGGAGGCTCGGGGTGTTGTTAGGCGTGCCCAGATTCGCACCGCTGTATGTAACACAAACACACTCCTAAAAACGATCAACGCCACCAACCAGAGCAAAACTGCCATTTGTTACAGCGAGAGTAAATCTCAGTAAACTTCAATAATGCCTAACATTGGAGAAAAGGTGCCGACACACTTGGCCAGCTGTTAGATGTGAAAAAACATAGCCGGGGGATTGTCCAGATGTAAAAGTAGCTCATGTGTGCTGCGCGCAACAGTTTATATGCTCGTGTTCATCTTGTATTAAAAGCTTCAGTGTCATTGTGGTTTTGCCCTTCTCTCGCAGACGCTTGCAAATCCTATTGTTGTTATTGCTCGGTAGAGAAAGATGGTGCTGTAGACGAGGACGCTGCATGAAGGGAGTGAATGCATGCCTGGTGGGTCTCCGCACTGTTAATTCAGTTATATGGCTGCTCTGCAAAAGCAATGGGGACTTAATTAAATGTCTCACCTAGAGCAGTGGAGGATCATGTTGCCGCTAAATCCGGTTTGAGGTAATGCCGCACTTTATTGTGACGATCAGCGCTTCCCCAGGGGTTCAATTACAGCTGAATCTAATTGAAGGGGAACCATACAAGAATGCTGCCCCCCCACCTGTCCCTCTCCCTTTTTGTTCTTCGTAATCAAAGTCTCGGGCATTTTAACTAAGTCGGATTACCTTGGGAAGTCTTACGAAAACTCTTTTGTAAACTGGAGACGAGCAGCTGGTGGCAGAGGTCCACAAACTCATTACCTGAGTTTAAAGCAAAATTGCTTTCACAAAGGAATGTAATATCCTCCGTTAATTGTCCTTATATGAAGTCAATTAATTAACTGAAGCTATAATGGACTTATTTTGCTGATCAGTCAAACAAGACTTGTTAAATTTGAGTTATTGAGCTGTCCCAAAAAATAATTTGATATTTACTAATTGGCTGACAATCTTTTGGATTCACGCATAGTTTCCATAGTTACCCAGTTTAAAGTGTTACGGACCAAAAAATCATTAAAAAAATATCATAAAAGATAATATGTTTAGAAAAATATACTCCTGGTTCGGATTGTATTTGATAAAATGTCATGTAGCACTCATGAAAGCATCCCATAGGAGAGGCAAACAAAGAAAACCAGGAGAGAAACGCTGATGGGAGGTAAAATGGTAAATGGACTGGACTACTTTGTAAAGCCCTTTTCTAGTCTTCCAACCACTCAAAGTGCTCTTAACACATACATGTCATCATTCACCCATTCATACACTGAATGGCAGGGGCTACCATGCAAGGGCCCCCCTGCCCATCAGGACCCCGACTCACCATTCATACACCACAGGAGCCCTTTAGGGTTAAGTGTTTTGCCCGAGGACACATATCAACATGGAGACGGGGATCGAACGGCCAATTCTATGATTGGAGGATGACCCTGTTCTACTACTAAGCCTCAGTTGGTATTATGGTATTTTAACTGGTCACTGATCTCCTTCTCACAGGTCCTTAACCACGAGTTAAGAGGCTCACGGCAACAAGCTGCCAGTCACAACTTTCTCCAGGGGCTTCATTTCAGAAAAAAAGACCCTCTGCTAAGTTTTATTGATTCTATATTTATGGAGTAAAGGAACAACATTGGAGCAGTTATATACCGTGATCAATCATATAAAGAAATATATATCTGCCATATTCTGTTATACTAAAGTAACACAGCAGTGTGATTGGTTACTGCAAAAACGACTTCATTTATTGGCTTTTTTTTGCAGTTTAAATAAATATATTTACTCTAGTTGTGTCTATTTCCATTTCATTCTACATTTAAAAGAGAAATATTAGGACAAATGTAACCCTCTTTAAGACAGTGCCCCAGAAGGAAGTAATTATGCAGAACCAATAAAAAGGCCCTTATTTTTCACTCTTGTAAAGGAGCTTTTTAATCTCAATGAGGCTTTTCCTGGTTAAATAAATGTAAAATTAAATTTGAGTTTGAGGCAAATAATCAAATGATTTTTTCATAATAGAATTTGTAAAATGCTGCCGATGCAGTTGTAATAAACCAAACAATATATCAGAATATAACACTGACACGAGCCATTCTGCATCATGAGCACTTTGACTTGGCATGCTTTCAAATGCATTTTTGCTCATGATTAATACTTTAAATGTCATACTCGCTATTGCTACATTCATACGTAAAACATCTGAATACCTTTCACAATAGATAATCTAGTTTTTTGAGTTTTCCTCTCGGGAATCACTCCCCTTTACATTGACTGACTCCATCCACACGTAATATACCAGCATATTGTACACAATAATGTTAAAGTCTACCTGCAAAACATAAGGCTATAAATCTGTTTCATTCCTGAACTTGTCAATAAATCTGGAACCCATCGTGTTTTCCCTTGGAGAGGAGCTTATTTATATCATTGTTGAGAAGCTTATTTATACGTTCTCTGCAGGGATGCCGGTCATTCCAGTTTCAATTCATCAAGCTTAATAGGTAAACTTGAAGGGGCTGGTGATCCGGCGACATTAGTTCCGACCATTTCTTCTTCCAAGTTACCCAGCTAGCAGTAAAAGTGCACAATATATTTTCCACATAATTGCATCCTTGTACCAAAAACATAGTTCAAGGTTATTAGAAACCTCAACAGAAATGTAACGGGGAAGAAACGGGACATCTGTTTGTCACCGGAGGGCTTTTGTTGTGGGTTCCGTACACAAAAGGAAACTCCTAGTGGCTCAGTACTAGTTTCAGGTGAACACGTGTTGCTATTAAATGACTATTTATTTATGTTTCAACAGTGGATTTGACATTTATTTGGATTGCACGAACATGCGCACATCAAAATAAAGAAATACATGCTTCAGAGCCATGTTTAAATGAGTGAAAATGTACAGTATAACTTATATCAAGTTAAATAAATAAACATTAACTACTGCGCTGAATAGATAGAATAAATTAGACAAAACACTGAGATCATAACATCTCTCTCCCTGGAGACTGATATAAAATTGAACGTGATTAATAAAGTAAAATACCTTCTATTAAGTGTTGTCTTCTTTTTTTGGGCTCAGATTAAAAAAAAGTTAATGCGATTTTAAAAGAAAACAAAAATCCGCCGAAGAAAAAAGCGAAACGAATCTCTTTTGATTGAGAGACGAGATGCAATCCTTTCGTTTTTGCAAGATGGAGCCAGTTTAGGATTCCAAATGTTCTTTATGTGTTCTCCACTTTTCTGAGAGATTGGATAAAACCCCAGAAAACATTTTCCATTTCCATTCTCTTAAAACATCGACTCATTTATGAGCCTTGAAGGAATTTAGGGTTTCTTCCTTTTGTTGATATCGAGCTATGATGGCTGAGACATCTAGAAAGGAATTACGTGAAACCAAAACGTGTTTTCTTTGTCAATATGCCAATCTATATATTGCTAATATTCATTATTACAATTGAGGGTCATTATTTTAGACGTTTTGTAGGCCTCGAGTCCAGTCATACAGAATAATGTACAGACAATATATTTTTAAATACTTTGATATTGGAGTAAAAGTGATCATTTCATCAAGTAATTCTGAATTTAACATTATGTTCAACATATAACACGTAGTTTCATTTGTTTATCTTTAGAGCCTTCTGATTTAACAAACTGCCTCTTATACATCCGTAGATAACTATATCAACATATCCTCAAACAATGGTCCGTATGATATATTACAAAACGTTTCTACTACATTTCCCCCTGTTACATGGACACAGTCTTTTCAAAATAAACTTTTGTCTTCACAGGAAAAAAAAACTCAGGTTTATGAATGGACACACACGCACACACACACACACACGCTCACACACTTTGTGTGTCTTTTTCCGGACCCCAGTAAACTAATATCAAACACTCCACTGGTGGATGCTGTTTCGGCTCATCAAAAGCCCGGTCACATAGGTCCTGGTTATCTCCCCCCAGGCTCCTCCACCAGACACAAGAGAATAAACTGTGTGCTGAATAACAAAACATAAAGAGTTAATGGAGTTTAGATCCTGGTCTCCCCTTGTCTCTCTCCACCTCTTACATAACACTTGGATGGTTGCTGGCTGGCAGTTTCCAAGGTCACGATTTGTGAATTATTCACCAGGTTTGACTGGAACAGATGACAAGAACTGCACAAAGGTGACTAACCTCGTGTGTCATTTCACATATTATGTCTCAGTGTGCCATTTGCTGCACAAAAAAACAAAAAAAAAACAGATCATTCATCAACAGATTCTCTAAAAATCTCCAAAATCACGTAGTAACTCCAGTCAAGTCACAACCTACTTTTTAACTAAGGAAGTCCATCTGTCTCACACACGATGTGTTCCGTTTGGTTTGTACTCTGAATGAACTTCGTGGCATCGTGAGAGGTCCGTCTGTGGGTTGGGAAGGCAGACGCAAGGACACTCAGCAGATGGACCCCACTTCAGCGCGGCAGGGTTACATGGTGGTGGTGTTGGTGGTGGTGGTGGTGGTGGGGGGGGGGGAGGTGCAGCAGGCTCGAAGACCCCACAAGTCTCTGGCGTCGGCCGCCTTCTCACACACTCACACACACACACACACACACACACACACACAACCCACGCACACTTGCAATTCCCTTGTCTCTGTGACAAAAGTGAGAAACTTCACACTTGATCTCAACGGATGCGGGACAGGTGTTGAGGAGGATGGAGGGAGGTGAGAAGAGAAAAGGAGGCAAGGAGAAGAAGGAGCAGCTTAAAGGAAGGCCCGACGGCGGTTTGGGCTGAATGGACGAGCTGGCGAGAGCTCGACTCGCTCCCCCCGAAGGTGAGAGCAGACGCTGGAGCCAGGTGGAGCGGTGACATTGGTGTCAGACGTCCCACTTGGAATTCACCTCCGGAGTGAGATTCCGCATGTCAGTCGCACAGATTTCGACACCACGTGGTTCAAATTCGTGAGTGACTGACGGGTGTTGGATTTCACCGGCGAGCTTGTTCCGCCACAAATTGATGCGATCACCCTTCGTTATTCCATGAGTTATACGCAGGGGTGAGTCGTCAATTCCCAGGCAATGTGAGTTATGATCCCAACTCGAATTATTAAAAAAATAAAATAATTTAAAAAGGTATTGGAAAGACTGACTGAGATGGCACGAAAAGTGAGCAGAAGTTTAAAACGATAAGATAAAATGACACAGAACTGGTTGGATTATGATTTATTATTTGCAAAGGATGAATAGTTAGAACAGTTTAACAAATTAATGGATATACAGTTTAATGAATGAAGAGTAAAACTAGTTAGCAGTAATGACTAAACAATTGGAATAGTTAGCTGAAAGCAATGGATACCTATTTGGAATAATAAGCTGCAATGGATAAATAGTCAAACAAAATGCTGACTGGGTTTGGATAGAATTTCTAAAAGTTGTAAAAAGTTGAAATATTTAGCAAACACTAGTAGATAATTGAAACTTCGAGCCTCTGCCATTCCATGCGATTGTAGGGCAAATGCAAACTTGACAACATAGATAAATATTCATGCAAATATACAAAAACATTATTGATTTAATGATTAATAGTATTAAATAACATTCAATTAAAAACAAGTATATACGGTATATATTATTCAAATGAATTAGTGTTGCAGGGCTGTATACACAGAGTATAACATTGGAATAAATATGTTTTTAATTATCAGTCATCTGTGGTGGGTTGGCTGTATTGAGTGAGCTTATGGAGATAAATATTTCAGGGGGCCTGGAGGCATTTACACATTCCGCCCGTTAATCTGTGAGCGTGATTTTGCCTCCCCCTCCCTCAAAATCAGACAACTTGTATTTCACACTCGCTTCATCTGGGAGATGACACAACAGGGTAATTCACCTTATCTCCGGCCAGGTTCTCCAATCCAATAAACATCCATTGCCTTTTGAAGATGGGATTCCCTGTCGAGCGCAGCCAGAAATTGGCTCTGTGTGGCGTGCAAAAAGCCTAACAATGGCGAACACAATGGAGGTGTAATTGACAAATTTAGAGGACGGTTGCAGCCATGGGCATCAAAGACCAAGCATCTGATCACACCCCTTACAAACAACCTCTTACTCTTCCCACATGAATAATTTTGCTGCTTTTTTTTTTTTTTTTTGCAGCTCGTTGAGTAATCCTTTGTGGTCGCAGCTGCTTGTTCCGTACTTTAACGGGTAGAAGAGGGAGGAAAAAAAAAAAAAACATTTTCAAGACGACCAACAACAAAAAGAATGTCAGAGTTGCTCCTTTCTTTGCCCCCTCCTTTTTCCTTTCCACCCACCACCATCAGCACCATTACCACCACCAGTCCAAGGTGAAACCCTGATAATTGGTCATATGGGACGGGGGCTGGTATTGCTCTGGCAAAGCCACTTGGTGTGTTGCTGAATAGGCCAATGATGAAGCCTCTGCCATCTGCCCTGCTTTGACACTTTACAGCACATTTTTGACGAAGATCATCATCACCTCTAATTTATGACATCCTTTTTTTTTTTTTTTTGTGTCCGTGTGTCGTGTCAGAGTTGAAATTGCACCCGAACTAATCACTTACTGATTGCACTGCGGCTTTTAGTACCCAGAATCTCATCTATGATTTATAAAATGATTGAAAATGAATGTTGTTCCTTTGATTTATATGACGGTAATTGTGCGGCTTGCTCGGGTGATTTGTATTTTGTATTTTTTTTTATTCCTTACTGTGTTTGCTTGTTTAGTGTTGCTCCCAGGTTTCTCCTCGCCATTGTACCATGAGTTATGGGGTTCAACAGGCAACCATATGGACAGTAAATGTGGTTTCTGTCAGCGCAAAACTCTTTTACACTTTACTAGTGCTTTGCTTTCTTAATCATGAGCGCCATTATCATTATCGTTGATGTAGCATTTTGTTTTGGTCGTTAGACTCAGGGCTTTGCATGATTAAAAATAAAATATATGGCACGGTGTAATCTGCGGCGTCTGTTGTCGATGCCGAACCAGCAGTTCTGCCTGCATTATTATTGCTCTCATCAAACCCGACAAATGTATATTTCAGACATCATCGTGCCTCCACTGCAGGATCGCGGTCACATGGCAGTTTTATTATCGTCTGGTTGGAGAAGCTGCATAAACACGTTTTATATTCCTAAAGTCAACAGTATATGCAGCATCTTAGAAGGCCTACAGGAGAAAAGTTGGGTTTACAAGCAACGGTGGTGTTGCTGGTGTGTTGTCATGTGCCCGTCCATCAATCACAGCCGAGATGCTGGGTGGATGTGCTGGTATCTGCCCTGCTATCACACCAAAAGCAGCTGAAAGACCGGCAGGTTCCCTGAATGCTACACATGCCACCGGCGCTCCACTCCTGCCTTATACGACACCTGCTTTGTTTGGGTATTTTCAGCCATTGCATCAAACCCTTCTACTTTTCACCTTCACTCCCTCCTCCCCTTAAACAATTCTTGTGAAGGGTTCTTTGTGGCGGGCGGCGCGGGGACACTTCGAGCTCCATAAAGCCACGCATGCGAGTAAATTAAAATATCAAACTCAAACAGAGCGGCCAAAGTGACAGGATTATGGCACAGAAAGTCCACTTGCGGATGAAGGAAAAAAAAAAAAAAAAAAAAAAGGAGAAAGCTCCCCGTTTTCTTGGCAGAATCGCCTCGCTGCATTAAAAAAAAAAAAAAAAAGAAGCAGGTTCTACGAGCCTCTCCAGGAGTGCATCCGCTGTCTTCACCGTTCAAATAGAAGGTGCAAAAATATCGCAGCATTTCTTTACACATACTTAATTGGTTGGCATAAGATGTCCGCGCATTGTATCGCTAAAATGATTGTCTCCCTGAAAAGAAGTGCGCTTCACATCCACGTGGCAATTATCGACCATGAGAAAAAGTTAAGCTGGATTCACAAGGCAGCACTAATGAGGTGTCATCGCCATCCCAGCCATTGTGGAAACAACTTTGGGCACGATGGTGAGACAGACGCCTCAGCAAGCACTCTGATTTCTCTCACTCTTCATGGAACTGGCTAATGGCTCGAGTACAGAACCCAAATGAAGTAAGGACAAAGAGACCTCGGCTGATCGGCGCGGTATTCGTAATGTCTGAACGCTCTGCTGTTCTTTAGCATGCAGCGCATAGCCCTTAATATTCCTGCATCTTTCACTGGAGACCTCTCTCCCCGGGAAGACAAGAGGATATGCAAACGACCCTTGACAGAAGGCATTTGATATGCTAAAGGTTCACGATAAATGGTATTAACTTGGCAAGGTGCTTTCCGGCATTTTAATAATAATAAAAAAAAAAAAAGGGATCCGAGAGAACAACAATATCCAGTGAGTGAGAGGAAAAAGGTGAAAAGGAGTCGAGACGCGCGCGGGAATTGTGTGAAGCCAAATGCAACTAAAGGAAAATCCACAAAGAACCATAACAACAGCACTTCATCTCTGGAGTGTCTATCTGCATGCTGGAGTCAGGAGCTGCTCCGCCACAGTGTGCATACAAAATTAAAATGACATTTCCCCAGACTGTGGCAACGAGCATGTTCTCAACACGCGTACAAGTTCCCTTGAGTGCCCTTTGGATCCTAATATCTATGACCCCACCATGTGATTTGGGTGTTAATGAAATTATTGTAGGACCGTCTGTTTCTTGTATGGAACTCAATGCATATCCAAAAGTTTGGGCTTGAGTTAAATGACATTGTAGCTCAGCTAACGGCACCATTTCGTCACCTTTTTGCTCCAACACGAAAATTGGGTGCCCTTCCTGAACCCACACCGAGTCTCTGTCAATAGAAAATTAACATCCAACACTTGCTTCTTTTGTCTGATTTAAGCAGAGGTTGGGAAGCCGGGGCGATTGATCCAGGGCATATATCAATAGCACAAACTCAAGATACTCAGCACTTTCCGGGGGAAAAGGAGGCCGCATTTCCGTTTTAATGTGTGGTCTTGAAAGCTGAGAGAGGGCATTTGGATTCCGGCATCGGCGCGTTCGGGTTCCTCCCAGCGGCTATTTAGCCGTGCGTGAAAAGATGTATCAGTTGTACATCCCCGTCTGCAGAGACAATGCACTTTGCCGTTTGTGCAATAGTTGGACATTTTGATCTGGAGATCAATCTCTTCCCTTGCTGATGGAGGTGTTTTGGTGAAAGGGAGACGTGAGACCACATATTGACCATGCTGTCCTTTGCTAGTCTGGCTGTGTACAAACACGTGTTCACACGACACGGATTGGGTCAGAACAGCCTTCAAGCTTATTTGTTGTATGGAGGCTTTATTAGTTGATTTAGCAAATTTTTTAAAATGACCTATCGACACGGAAATGCGTTTTTTAAAGATATTTTATTTGACTTTTTTTTTTTTTCTGTCTTTCATCACAAGGTGTCCACTGTTAACACATACTTGTTTTTAAACACATCACAACATTGAACCAAACCACGAAAAACAAAGTATTACACCAGACATGTCCGTACAAGTAGGTGCAGTCTAATCGATCACTTTCACATCCAGTGTTTAGTCTCCACCGAGGCCAACTTTGAACCCAATCTCTGGTTTTAACACTTGGACTGACTGGGGAACAAAAGAGTTGGTCTGGCCTGCGGGACTCTACATCTGATGGCAAAAGCTGATATTCCTGAGATAAAATACGAGCGGGTTGTGATGTTATATAACCAGCCGGAGACCACATTCTTTTAGTATTTGCAGTTTGGAAACAAGCGTTTGACCCCCGCAGTCTTTGAGCAGATATGATCTGGCCAGCATAGCTTTAAGCTAAAAAGAGAGACAACTGCACCATGCACCGATTCCATTCTGCAGAACACAATATTATGGATTGGAAAAATAATAAATATGTGTTTGTCTTCGCATTCAAATCACCTCAGTCTCCCACAGAAGTAAATGCATTGTTTAACGTTGCTATAGTCAGTATAGAAACCGAAATATTTCTTCAATCTGTTCTTGAATTGAATTCTTTCCAAAGTTTCATTATGATCGGGGTTAAGATTACAGGATGGTAATCACAGGGTTCTCAGAGCATGCTTTCTTTTGAAGTGTTGAATGTATGAAATGGTCAAAAAGAAACCGTCTAATACATTTAGCTGAAGTATCCTCTGCCGCACACTGGTGTCTGTAAAGTTAATGCAGTGTAGTTATGAATATTATACAGCTGAGGGGCCCCAGCTGTGGACTGTAAACCCCAGGTGACTTTTCTTTGATCAGGGGTAAAAAAACAATCATCTGTATACCTTCCCAAAGCCTCAGACTACGGGTCAATTTCAGTGATCCGATTCACAATTGGGGGTCTCGGATCACAGCATCCATGTTTTCTTTCCAGCCTGCTGGTGGTTAAGATAGTATGGCCTGTCCATCTCTGGCAGTGGCATTGCAGGCATGAGGAGCTGCCTTGGGTGCCAATGGCCTCATTAATTCCACCACCCACTGGGTGAATCTGCACCATTATAGCCAGGGTTGTGGGTCCCATGCAATCTCGTGTCTATATTTATACATTCTGACTTACAATCCACCCGTCACACAGCTGAACAGCTTATCTTGTGTTAATACATGAATACATTGCTGTGGGGGGTGCTAAAAGTCAACGTTCATATTTCTGAGCTGCAGCATTTAGAAAAGTGTGTGTATGTGTGCCAATTGAAACATGTGTAGACTGATTGAAGTGGTGAATCTCTGGTGGTGATTCAAACGTCTGCAGTTAATTTGATCCGTTGGCTGAAGAAATTAACGGATGCTGTATTACAGAAAGTTCCAAACCCTGACATCCTTTCTTATCTGTCTGGTAACCATAGTTATGTAACAATGATTTAGAAACTCACCGAGACCACATCCAGTCATATTCACGATAGCGTGCCCAAACACATGCTGCCTGCTTCCCATTTCCATCTAAAATAGATTTGAATCAAAGCAACACTGACAAACTAATTAATTGAGCGTGGAAAAAAAAACTCTGTTTAGAAAAAGCATCAGTGAGATACGGTGTGTTGTAATTGAACTGGTGTCCAAAGGCAAAATCAATTGAAGGGGCACATTTGGTATCCATTCATTGATTCTCATGTTCACCAGTCTACGGTTCACATTCACACAAATCAGATTTATTTTTGCTCTCAATAACACAAATCTGATTATTTCAGAGTAGCGTGGACATGTGGATGTCCCTAAATATGATATATATATATATATATATATATATATATATATATATATATATATATATATATATATATATCCGATCACGTCATTCGTCACTGCACAGAACTATATAGCACTGCCTCACTTGTCATAAGACACTCATAATGGTTGTTACTTATTACTGATCTCTTCTGCTAAATTCGGCGTCATGTTTCACTCAATAAAAAACACCAATTCAATGAGCAGTTGTAAAAATGTGTAAACTGTGTCATTAAGGCAGGCGAGCATTGTCTGGGAGACATGTTTATTCACTTTACATTGAGCACACAGACAGTGGAAACAGTGCGTTTGCTTTATTTGTCTTTTTAGTTATTTAAAATGTAAATGCATTCGTCAAACTGACTTTTCCCAATCCAATCAGTTCGTTTTTTTCTTCCTTCAATTCGTCACGTTTCAGAAAGCAGAACTCTGATTTAATGAAATTTCACGGTAAAGAAATTGTGTGGGCATGCTGACTGGCTTTGTTTCGGGATGTCAAACAGTTGTGTCTTTATATCTTACTTAAGTTTATTTAACTTGAAGTTCAAAATTAGCCTGAGATGAAAAGTTGGAGTCTGGTCACTGGTCTTCCAACGGGTATTGTGGGTGTCCATTGTGTACTTTCAGACTAATGGACCGTTCCCTGTGTGACATCGTTGGTTGCATCTGGGGCGTTTCATGGCAACGATTTGTTCACTTCTAAATTATCCTATTTATTATTTGTCTCGGCAAAAAGGATTGAATCTGCAGAAAGAAAATTGGAATTGAGCGCTAAGCCCCCTGTATTGTGAAGGTAGCCTCTGTTTGCTTTATCGAGCTGGATATAACTGCTGTAATGATGACCAAAATCCCTGATGGGATCTATAAATTACAAAAAAGGCATAATTATACAGTATTTTAATAATTCGGCATTCATTTCTTCTAATTATTATTATTAACTTAAGCCAAGTTTCCTGTAATACTTCAACAATGAACAGACACATCAGCACAAGTGCGCGCGCACACACACACACACACACACACACACACACACACACACACCTACCTCAAGGGCATGAACAATAGCACACAGGAGAGAGGGGTGTGAGGAGCAGTGTGGCATATTGCTGGGGCTAATTTACCAGTGGCTAGGGGAAGTGCTGAGTGGACACAGCTCGCCGGCTGATTCGGGGCCGGGGGGGGGGGGGGTCCCTGGGCGACAGACAGACATTGCCAAGGAGCTGAGGCAGCGGAAAAGTCTACCACACACACACACACACACACACACGTCCACTAAAACACACATTCACACATAATCGCTGTTGTCTTTCACTTCAGGTATCAAGGAAAGGCGGCTGCATGTCAAGGAGATGCCACCCCCAGGTGCCAGCTGCAGCGCCTGTCAATACGTGTACTTCTTTTTGTATTTGTGGTTTTGTTTTTTGGGGCATCTGTCGCCCTTGCTTCCTGTACATGTCCATGCTGTGTCCCACCCTCAATGACAAGGGCATCCCATAGTGCCAGATGGACCTCCCACGTCGCCAACCTACATTCCCGTCATGAAAGTTGATCCTGTCACAATTTTGAAAAACAAATGTCATTTTCCCCAAAAAATAACTTTGCACAAACACATTGTGGTCATGCTGTGCAATGAGGTAATCAGTGACATTATTACAACTTTCTGCAATCCAAGGATGGCTAAAAGATATCTATATGACTTGCTATATAACAAAGACATATATTTTTTTTTATACTGAAGGTTTCTAAGGATTGAACAGCTTTAACTAAGGTTCACAAAAGGATATAATAATCTGCAGACTGAGATTAAACAAAGACTTTCAGTTAAATATATAACTTAGAAAAGCCCCATATTCTCTGGATATATAGTCAGAACCACTGCCAGGTGTTCAGCACCATGGACAGCAACAGTAGCTCGTAAGCCAGCCCTTTCATAAAAAAATAAATAAAAGTAATCTTTGTGGCATTGACATTACATTTCTTATAAAGATCCATTGTAACAAAGCTTTATGTTAGCTTTAGGTTATGTCAACGTGGAACGATGTTTCAATTTTTTTTAACTCGGGATGTCGAAATACAATATACAATCTCAAATCCCTTAACTCCGCTGTAAAGTTTCCTCTCAAAGATTCTGAGGGAAGCCAAGTAGTGACCAGCTGAGGGGTTGTAAAGTTACTTTAGATAATACTCACACTTGATATTGGAAGTGGGCATGTATATTTCTCTGTTATTGTAGTTTTTTTCGTAGCTTTGATGTAAGGTTTTCTGACTTTGTAAGCGTCGAGGTCAATGCCAGTGTGTGAATAAAGGCATAAAGTAAGGCCACGAGGAAGACAGGCTACTCTGATCATATGCACCCCCTGGCTCTGTTCCATCTCTCTGGCTCAACACCTCTCAGCAAATCCCAAACTAATATTTGAAACCACCCCAGAATCCATATTTTTACTTCTCATGCTGCACAGAAGATTGCTTGGAGCGTTGAAGGATGAATTACAGAGGTTAACAAAAAACTGCTCAGTGGATATGAGAAAGCTCTTTTCCTTTACACCCTATACCAAGCATTAAAAACATACTACGTATTTATTTTACATCAACTCCAAGGTGTCTGTGTAAGTTAACTCCATCAGACAAACATAGAAAATGACATTCCCATAATAATAGATTTAATTTGCAATTAAAACGGTCCCAGTTTGAAACGCAACATTAAACAAAAAATAAACAAGACTACTTGAATATGTTAAGTCTACTTAGTTAAGTAAAAAAACGTCATGGTTTGGAGTTTAAAGTAACTTATTATGCAAATAAGTAAGTAAGTATGTTTAATCTATTATTTCAGTTACTGAAGTAAATGAAAATAAGTGAAACGTTGACTTTTGGTTTCACATGTGATAAGAACACCGGCCTCCAGTGTTTGTTTGACTCAGCTCACCCATCCCTCTGTTCTCTGTGCTCGTGCAGACCATAATTACAAACGCATGTGTGACACGTCAAGAACAAGCACCCTGTATGCAAGTAAAACACATGAAATGACGACTAAAATTCTCCTTCTCACTTCTGACAAAACGCCAACAAATGTCTCCATTTCAAATTTGAAACGGAGGTTGCGACCCGACTCGTCAAACAAAAAGAGAAGGAGGGCAATTAGATCTTTGCTTGAAGCCATATAGTAAGAATTACACTCTCCGCTGATGGCGACATATCAATTGACTGCCATTGTTAGGATGGTTTAAATAAGTATTATTTGCCTATTAGGGATTCAACACTGTCCCAAGTGTAACAATTACTCTGCGAAACAATAAACTGTCTGTAGGAAGCGGTTGTCTGGTGGCGTGTGAGAGAAAACAATGCATCTCTTGCACATTTCAAAGCATTACAATAGCATCATAATAACAGTTAGAGTAATGGAAGACCGCAATAAAATGGTTATTAGAAAAAGGAGAAAAAAAAGCATTTTTTTTGTTCATGGCATTAACTGCCTACTTGTCTTTTCACATAAGCAGTGATGTAAACCCGCCTCCACTGATGTTCTGTCTTTATCTTCCCAGTGTGTCGTCTCACTCCCTGCGGAGCCTTTAATGGTGGCCGATCCTTGACCACATAGACCACGCATACCGATCGGTTGTTTAATCTGCGATGGCACATGTTGCTTTTTTTATTTTATTTTTTTTGCATTTTAAGTCCTATATCTATGACTTGTTGAATATTCCTCCGCGCTGTGTTCCAAGCGCACGCTGAATTCCAAAGAAGTTGATCCCTGCTGTCATTGGGATGATAAAGTACAGCAAGAAAAAACATAAAAAAGAGACTGTACTGGGAGATTAGGCAGAAATACAGCTCTAATTAGTTGGGAAACAGATAGTTTCAGGTCAGAATGTACCGTACTGCTCCCCAGAAGGGGTTTGGAGGGGATTTTACTTCAGCAAGCAGGAGGGATGTGGAAAACGGGGGGCAAGGGCCTGCTGCAAGCATCTCTGGTCTCGAGGCAGCCAGTGGCCTCTTCCATAGGGGGGGGGTCTGATCTCGGCCTCCAACCTTGAAGCTTCAGCTTGTACAAACCTTTAAATGTCTCTCTGGGGCAAAGAGATAAAAGAGACATATGCAGAGATTTTTTTTTTTCTTTTTCTCCAGTGCTCAAGGGAGGGCCTGACGGAGGTCCTTTGGTCCCAAATGGAAAGTCTACGAAATAACACTACATCATAATTGGGGTGTAGAGACCCCCCGAAGAGATCTTTTGAAATTGTTATGTACATTTTAAACTATCTGCATATCGGTTTATAGTTACTGTGAATATCAAGGCTGCACAGGAAGTGTTACATAATGGGAAAAGTTGTTAAGACACTTTCACAAACCCTAACTTTACACTTTACATATGTCCACTGATCTTTAGGCACCCCTGCTTTTATATATTATTATATCTATTATATTATATTGCAGTTTTGAGATTTCACAGAAGCAAAAGTCATGAAATCCAACACTGGGCACTACATCTGTTCTTCCAGGACAGAGTGAGGCAACAAACAAACGCAAGGATAAAAGGAGTTTTGATTTGAGCAGGAGATAGTTTTCTGTGTTGAGCCATAACTCTCTCATCAAAGTGAATCTAACTACAGAAAACATAAATTATTCATGCTTCTTTTCCTTTGGTAAATTGAAACAAATGTACCGTTTACTGGTTGTGTTTGTTTGCTGCTTATGGAGCTTTTGTTACTGTGTTCCTGTAAATCTGCAGTAATGCTCCCCGATTAAAATACAGTCTCCTCATATATTTATATTGTTTGCTGAACATATCAGAGAAGAAGCAGCATGGTTGCTGTGAATGAAGCCAAGTGGCCAGGGTGTGAAATTCCACACCGCTCTTTTGTAAATAAACCTTTGTAATAATCGCAGGATCATTTCACAACAGACCAGCTCTTATTTTAATAAATGGACACCGAGTCCGTCTCTCGCTGGTCGTTCCGAGACAAATCCACATCATTATCGGGCACAATCATCGGTTACGTCGGGGCGAGCAACAAAAGAACCCAAATGCCAGAGCAACAGGCGTAGAGCGATTTATTCTAACAAAAACAAACGGCGCGATCATAGGTGCAGGTGATTGGACACAGGAGGAAACAAATCAAGGGACAGGAAGTGAAGGGAACCGAGGAACTTCAAACTAAAACAGGAAACCAGAAACAAAAACCAAAGACCGCACAAAAGGAAGCAGATCTGCTTGTTAGTTACAAACTGTCACCCCGGGGATCTGCCTTTTGGGAATGCACAGCCCTGAGGCCCTCACACACACACACACACACACACACACACACACACACACATTGTACAGTGCGTGAGCCACTGCTGTCTACAATCAAGATCAGTAGAGTTGTTTGCTTCCATCTTAAACTAATTGCTTCATGTTTACACAGTGACCTACTGGCAAAGTGGCCTTGTCAGCTAGTTTCAGCTGTGTCCTCCCCCCCCCCCCCCCCCCCGTGGGATTTTATAGTGGCGGAAGCATGGGCGGCTTACTGCCCCAAAAACCCTCCAACACAGCATCTTAACCTTTTTCCTCGGTGGAACAGGCTGCTGCTGAATGCACAAAAGTGGCTTGACATTAAGGAAACTGAAACTGCTGTCGTGGGAGGGGGCTGGTTGACGTGGGATGAAGACCTTTTCATCGAGGAGTGTGTCAGTGGGAGTTCTGTAGTGTACAGCCCAGACCTTCGAGGTCGGGATAATTCCAGTGCTCCGACACTGTCTTCTTCACACCAGATGAAAAGGTTAGATACCAACTGAGAGAGTGCAGGTGGATGATACCAACGAATAGCTTGTTGGGCACCATATATGGCTGTTTGTCAAATAAAAACAGATGGGAAACAACATTGGAGGAGGGATATCATGTCGGGAAATCTATTTTGAGCAAGTCGTCATAAAAAGATTTGAACCACTTACTCAGCCGTGGTCACATTTGCTCAATTATTCTTAAAATGATGCACAGCAGGTTGTTGGATTTCCAAGGAGAAGCCACTGTTCTTAGTCTCTCCGGAGGGAGATTACTTAGTTTTATTTTTTGCCAAAGTGAGATTACGTTGTAATTAGGCAGATAATTTCATTTGAACAAAGCTACTAGAGTCTGCTAGAGTCAAATGTCCTTATCACAATATCCGATTATTATGAGAACGTAGAGAAGAGTTTTGAAAGAAAACACTGAATGTCAGTCAGACGAGCTTTCTTTTTGTTTGTATCCGTCTAAAAGGTTACGTTGAGCTGTGGTTCAAGGACCCCACAAGTGATGCACATGAGGTAACTGACCCACATTTGATAAGATTTGGCTTCAAGAAATTCCATCTAAAAAATTTTTAGATTAAGACTTGATTTTTGTAGTTGTTAAGTACAGCTGAGGAGATAACCGTGGACAAAGTCACACTAATGATCAGAGTACTCACCTCATTTAGGGTTCACTTCTCTAAATAATTAAATATTGGCAATAAACTATTATCAATTTTCCTGGGGACCCTCTTGAACTCCCTCTTGGACTCCTATAATCGTATACGGCACAAATGAAAAGGCCATCATCGAGCAGTAAGATTGCAAAGAAACCCTCTCGTGCCAAACATGGCGGCTGAAGCTTCTTATGTAGATTTAAAACGCGTCATTCTAAGCTAACTATAACATCACAATAGTATTTTCAGGTGATTACATACACAAAAACACTTATTATTATGATTATTATTATTATTATATTCCATTTCTGCCAATAGCAGACCCCTTAAATGCTAAATGATGCCAGTTATCAAGGATATATGTCAATATAAAAAAAAGTCAAAGGCCATGTTGCAAAATGAGTACACCCTCCTGGAAGTGACAAAATAACACTTAATAAAATATCTTTTTGCTGCTCGTTAAGAGGAATTGATCACCAGACGCGTCTGGAGATCCATCCCACTTAAGCAGGTGTAATTGGTCAGCAATCAAAGTGGTGCTTAACCCCCTGGAATCGCTCTCCGACTTCAAGCGGACAACAACGGCACCACATGGGAGAGAATCGTCTGGAGACGTGACGCGAGATCATTATTTTATTGCACAGAACAAAGGGGACATATGAGGATTAGCAAATCATCGTTATTAATGCAGAACACAGACATTCAGTGCCGCCGTTGGGGCGCGAGCACCCCGACCTTAACCCTATTGAGCGCCCGTGGTTGGAGGCTTTGAAGAGACAAGATGAGCGCCACTTCCTGTCAAACATCGTCGCACTCAGAGGGCTCATCTTCCTGGAGTGGAACAGGATAGATGGGACAGTATGTCGCCCACTTGATGCCAAGAAGGGATAGTGCGGTGCTTGAAAGTAAAGGAGGACATACTAAGCACTATAGATTGTTATGTACTTGTTGGCTTGAATCAAGGGTGTACTTATCTTTGAAAAGTTGCCTACCTACTTTACAGATGTTGATGACATATCTGTCGATGTTGTTATGAAGCATATGTTTAATACATCTCAATTTCATCATCTTCCCATGAAACTTAATGTTGATCATTTAGAATGAGTTATCTTTATGTTCAGAGGGGGAGTGCTCATTTATGCAGAGTGCTGTAACCGTCCTTCTCCTTCAAGTTCTTAATAAATAAAGCGCTTATGACATGTCATTTACAAAGATTAGTTATTCCAATGACCTGCTGGAAGAAATAATTCAAATATGGACATATTCTCGAAGAAAGTATGATCCTTGTATTGCTCTTTAATTCACGACTGAACAGATCCATTATTTTCAAAAGACAAAAACCCAAACGGCATTAAATTGAATCTACGATGATGCCTGACAATGAAACCCAACGTGAATCACCCCGCCATGGTTAATGTTGTCTGAATAAATGTCACAATGTATTTCTTGATGGACACTGAATCGATACACAGTCACCCATCACCTAAAAAAACTGCCACGGCTTGAATTTTAGTAGATTTTTTTTAATATATTGAAAACTAGCTGCTAGAAGAAACCCGACAATTTCATGACAGTTTTGTTATTGTTACAGCAGAAGTTTTCCTGAAAAGGAACTCAAAGCTTCCCATTTTCCTGATAAATAATTTATTTTGATAGACGGTGTCGTATCTCTTAGTTTAGCATATAAATGTAGAAGTTAAAAAAAAAAAATCTATGCATATCATTTTTGCTGGATGACTACAATCTGCAAAGGTTAAATTAAATTGCACAACTAACAGAAGTTAGTGGGTTTTCTTTTCAACTACCGAACAGCAGAACATCCTGAAAAGAGGCTTCACGAGGGCTTTTACTTTGAAAGCTCTCACATGAGGGTCTTCGTTCTTCTCTTCAACCCACTGGATCATTTTGCCCTTTCCATTCGCTCACTTAGGGAGGTCTCAAGCGTCGCAGCGGCTGATTTATGTGTGCGAAATAAACGCTCACAAATTATCCTTTTTTTTTTGTTTCAGCCACAATGAGCTCGCCAGGCAATTTGTCGGTGTCACAGATATGGAACTGCAGAAATGCAAGCAACACATTTCAGCTAACGGGTTGCTACCATATGTTATTGTTCTGAAACGCGGCACAGGGACCCCTCTTGGTGAGGTGAGTTATGTAATTATTCCAGGCAGTAATGACTCCAGCAACAGTTGTGTTCATAACTCAGTGCCGAGGGACTGTGCAGCATCTGGATTTCCTTTTATTTGTACCTCGGTCAGCTCCTCCCTCGAATGCCGGTCAGCTATTTCAGAAGCCTTCAAAGCAATTTGTTTTTATTAATTACAAGCTAATCCACACCTTTTTTTAAAAAAAAAAGTAAAAAATCCCAATCTATTTCTTCATTCTAATACTTTCCATGCAACACACGCATACATGCCCAGCCACTCACGCTTAGTACACTGAGTATCCTGCTCACACATGGAGAGTGCTCATTGGATCACTTTAAACCGGCACAGCCTCATTAGCGTGCTGGGTTGCCGCGGGCGATGGGAAGGGGCTACCTCACACGGCTCAGGTAGCTCACAATGTCTTCTGCAAAAGGCCAGCGAGGTTCATTACGGAGACTTGGAGCTCCGGCAGCGGGCACATTGTGAACCGGAGGAACGTTCTCATAGCAATGATTCATGTGCCTGCATCTTTCACTCAAAAGGGATTTCCTTGGCTTGCCCTCCTGAGGCTCATTTAACAAATGGCGGGGGTGATTCTCAAGACACTACTTCATTATCTTAAAGGGGAAGTTACCTCAACAACTCTCTAAACACTAAATGTGCGTGTACCCTCGAGCAGAATGTGTTTGTAGGCAAATATCCACACAGGAAGTGGCACCGAGGTGGATATTTGCACACATAATTACAGACGCCTACACTCCAAAAAACACAACCAGGCAGTTTGTTCCGAGCATCCGCAGCGTACTTTGGGTCCTCATCTATTAAAGCCGGCGGCTGGCTCCAACACACGGGTCAAATTACAAGGGGAATATCATTATCTGAAGGCAATTCCTGACCTTGACGGCTCCTCTCGTCTCCTCCTCCGAACGGGAGAGCAGAGCGGGTGGGAACAAACACATCGCCTAATCCATGCTGAAGTCAGCACTCTCAAGAGATGAAATGCAAAAGCATAGTCCCCCCACCCCCTCCCCTCCCACCCACCTCAGCCCCCCAAATCTGTTCTCCCTTTCCGTCTCCTTTCCTATTTTCTCCCCTCAAGAACGGTGTCACTTTCACTACTCTCATGGAAAAGTGCTGTCAGCGCTTGTCTCAAAGTGCTGAGAGATTTCAGAAAGTCTCTCAAAGTAACCCTAGACTTGTCAACTCTAAGTGGTACATATCCGGTACATAGCAGCCTCAGAGAGTCTAAAAACTACCACTAATGGGGCTTCTGCAGATTGTTCAGTGTCCGATGTCCAAAAACTCAAAACTGCAAAAATGAGGCTCAGTGCAACTTTATGGGTGCAAAAGGAACGAATATTTCATTTAGATCTTTTGCAATTCTGCAAATCTGTATTTTTTTTTGCAATAACTGGTAGCCTAATGCTTATTTTCTGACCGCAAATGTTATATTTTCCACTCTTTTTTTTGCAAAAAAGAATAGAATATATATACATATACGGATAATATATAAGTATGACTTTTTTCACTTTTTTAGCAATTCACTATTATTGATTTGAACTTTGGAGTAGCTACCCTTTGAACCCAACCTAACACATTTATTAAAAGGAATCCAAAACAACCATTCCTTTTTATAAATTACTCACCGCGTATTGCCTCAACTCTTGAAAAGAAACGTTTTTTTGCTAAATCCTTGATGAATTGAAGTACAGTAAATGGAGGCCGGATTCATAAAATTGCAAAATTAATCAAAACACAGGTTTACAAACTCTCCCGCTACACCTGCCGTATAATCCAAGTCTCATGTATCGAGTCGACTGTTCAGCATTTAAAACTAATGGACGATTACCGCCTCGTGCTCGCTCATGACGGTTAACAGGTTCATGGCTGTAGATGGGTGGCAAAACAATACAATGTCACCCCTTTTTGCACCAAGTAACATATGAAGTAACATATGAAGTAACATATGAAGTAACATATGGAGACGCCTAATGACGGGAAGTTCTTAAATCACAATTGCAACGAAGCAGTGGCTAACAACAATAGCCCCCTGCGGCCGTTGTATTTGAGGTATGACTATATTATTCCAATAAGTAGGCAAAGCAAAAAACTGAGGGATACATTGACTTCTTGACATGAATTTTGCTTAATTTCAATATTACCTAAATAAAGCATCTTTATTCCCTTCCAATGTAGGTGTTGTTGCAGATGGCGCTCATGTGGGGATAAGAATGATTTGTGTGTCACAAGAAGTCACTTGAAAACAACCCACCTGAAAAATGCATGTGTCACCGCACCTTTTGGAGGACTTCCTGTACACACCGGCAACCGTCACGTCCTATTGAGTGAACGATGACTGGCTGAACTATAAATCTGCTCCCTTTTTGGCTGGTACATAATTCCCATCTCTAAATGAAATTTCAATGTTTTTTTTGTTTTTTTAGCACTCCTACACCATCTATATACTTTTCATTAGCCCACAGTCTTCCTTAATCATTAATTAGTTGAGTGTTTTATGTATTTACAGGGATGTTGATGAAATGCCAGCGAGCAAATAAGTGGGGATAAAGAGGAGGGAGGAAAGGGGAAAACGCTGTGTGTGTGTGTGTGTGTGTGTGTGTGTCAATTATGTGCCAGCCAGCATGGTATCTTGGGCAAAAGATGCCAAGCTTGTATATTATTTATCGAAGCTAACAGACTTAGTTCCAATGCGGCGAGGAGATGAGTAATCATGGCCTGGAGCATCTACAGTACAGGAGATCTCAGATGGGCCAGGGTGCCATTCATGCCACAGTAAATTGTCTTCTCTCTGATATTAATCATTGCTTGCATTACTAATGTGCAGATCCCCCCCCCCCCCCCCCCATACCACCACTCTCAGTTCTGCCTCTCACTTTCTCTCCTCTTTCTTCTCCCAGTCTGTCTGGATTTGTGTATGCTTCGCTTGCTTCCTCTGGCTCCTCATATGTGTAGACAGACAGTCACGAGCCTGTCAAAAACAAATGTTACAACAGAAAGAGGATAAATGAAGTGAAAGAACATCACACGAGCGCTTTTTATTATTTTTTTATTCTATTTTATTCAAGTGTAAATCTGATGCTATTTTCATCTTGGCAGAAATGCTAATTAAAAAAAAAAAAAGAAGGGGGAGATTGAAAGGTCACCGTGGCAACACTTCAGGCAAATGTCAGGATAAACTGCAGCAAACCACAGTCCCGCATGCTCTGTTTTCCTCCCATTGCTTACCCACGGCACACACACTCATGCAATGATTTTTGCCTGCTAACCTGTTCCCACTCTCATAAATGACCTGCCGCCCACGCCTTCGTTCACAGATGCAATACACACATCTCGACACACACACACTCCATCCCCGCTGCAATCTTCTCATGTGGTGGTGTGTTCCACTCCCTGAGCACCTTTTCCCCCCAACAATGGCCCACTGGATCATGTGACGGAGCCTCTTAAGCTTCTGTAATACCACTTCTTTAGCTCGCCGGCCACTGAAAGGGGAGATGGCTCTTTAAAGACCCTCCAGCTTCAGGGAGAGGAAGGTCTGAATGGCATATACCCCACGGACAGCCACTTTCATTGGCTGTAGGTTCCCATCTGCCTGTTCCCCAGACATCCGCCCCCCCCCCCCCCCCCCCCCCCCCCCTCTCCCCTCACCCACAGCTTCCGGCCACGCTCTGATATTTCACCATTGCCAGACGCCACATTAGAGGAGGCACTGTTGTGTTCGCCCTGCTACCAGCGCACGCCCTCGTCTCTGCGAACGGGAGGGGAGTAAAGATGAGGAGTCAAATGATCCATAACATATTATTCTGTCATTTTGAAAATAGCGTTATGATGCGAGTCGCCTCCCCTAGCACCTACGGCTCTGCCTTCCCTGAGGCCCTTAGGTGACATTTGCTGTGTTCTCCCATGATTCATTACTATGCTTGTACATTTTTTATTTTTTTTATTAAAAATGTACAAGTCGCAAAATAATGTGAATCCATTAAAAATGTGTTGCAATAAATATATGGATTTGTGCTATGGGACGCTACGGCAGCAGCTCGGTGTCTTACTCAAGGACGCTTGGTCACGGATGGACACTCACTTCGTGCTCATCGATCGCGTGACCTTTTTGCTTTGGGGAGAACAAAGCCCCCCCCATCCATAAACGGCTGAGGATGTGAACTTCAATGACATCTAATACCTTTTTAACATGATCCTATTACGCCGCCGTACAACGCCGGCTTTCACAAAAACGTGTGCAAACTTTAGTTTCAGTGATCCCATTTGCACCAAAAAGAATATGGTGAAATCTTTACGCGTAATCCTCTTAACTACATCCCCCTTCACGTGGCAGAAACACACGGCCTGATCTCTCACGTTCAGCCAGATCGACGCTTGTATCCCCCGCCCATCCCTCCAAAATAAGAGCACAGCTTTTTGGAGGGGATGAAAACTTCCCATTGACTACACATACAAGATAAAGTTCAAAGCGAAAAAACGTCAGTGGGCTGACGGATTCCTTTTGCGGGTTCCTTTCCCGCGCTCTCGGCTCAAGTAGATCTTCCCATCTCTACGGGCGGCGGCCAATCATTCGTATGCGGCTGCGTTTTTTTCGCCGGGCTTCATCCGACACTGATCGATAGAAACGGTGAGAGTGCGAGTGAGCCAGGATTTCTTGTCACTCTGCAAATTAGACCCTCCGTCAGCAACTTCTCCCGTTTCATCTCCGAGCTTATGTTTGGAGGAGGCAAGAAATTAATACAGGGGGGGGGGGGGTAACGCATACCATTTTCACATTCAGACGGTGAAAGTATAGATGAGCGGTGAGCTCTTTGAAAAATAAGAGGAGAAATTGTTTACAGATGCCTGGTGGAAAAGGCTTGAATATTAATGTGAGCCGGGGTCATCAATGCATTTATCTATCCTGTTAGGCAGGTGGATGAGGACTCGGGGTGTATTATTTTTTTTTTGCATGGTTAATTATTCTCAGTTGTCCCAGTTAATCCTTGAGGTACAAGGTAGATGCAGCCGCTGCCAAAACAGCACATCTGTGCTCCAGGAAAAAAACAACAACAACAACAACAACAACAACAAAAAAGAGACTTTGGGCGGAAGAGAGGAGAGTCATTCCTGTGCACACACATTTTTGCCATAGGTAGATACTGTATGTGTCTCGGCACCGGCAAGTGTGATTTAGAGTCTTGGGTTAGTGCAGAGTCTTGGGTTAGTTTGTTAGTAAGCCGAAGAACACTTTTTAACTTAAGGTATGAATGAGATAAGACGTGTTTAAAGTAAAAAGCGTGAGCTTTGCTCTGAGCATCACATTTGAACTAATAAGTGGAGAATAGGCACAATACTAGATTTTTCTTTCTTTTTTTAAGTCTGATTTCTCCAGAGAAAACCCTCCAATCTGTGTTAACTATTTCTTATGAATTGTGCAATTAAGGCAGGAAAATCTGCTTTAATCTCGCCTCTCCTGCGCGGCAGCAATTGTTCTTCATTAGGGCGGATTTCATTTTTGAAGTTTTATGACTTATCCTTACAAACAAATAATTGCAATATAACCCACGGGGAATTGCGCACATTTTAATCAGCGCTAACCTCAAGCTTTGACATGGAAAACTCATCTTGCTGCATTTATTTCTTATATTCCTTCAGAGATGTATGCATATTTAATATTCATTTCCGTTAATGTCTTCACCCCCACTATGAATAATAAACGGCACCGCTGGAAAGGAGTTGAGGAGCCGACGTGTATGCATACAATGGCTTTTTCATTAGTCAATACAGAATGTCATATCTGTGGTGTGCTGCCGTCAACTCACTCAAGTATGTTCTTTTTGTGTACTGCGGTGCCTAAAATACTTCTACAAGTTCAACTACCACTGCTTGCTACAATTCCACCAATCCCGATATTAATAAACTATTTCCATCGCATCCGTTTCAAAGCAGAGCTCGGAGAGTGCTTAAAAGACATTAATTCTACCAGAGTAAAAAATATGGAAGCAGTAAAACATGTAAAACATTCAATCGAAAAACGCAATAAAGACATAAAAACACCACAGAGAAGAAAATAATCGTAGCGCTTGCCTTACGAGGCGATTCTAAAAAAAAAAAAAAAATCATATTTAACTGTTAGTTTTAGCTCCTCGGGCAAGTTCTATAATTCAAGGAGATTGAATTATATCTTCCGTCTAGACGGCCTGAGGATGACCGGCTTTTATTTGGCAGCAAACATCAACATTCACTTAACCAAACAACAAACTGGTCCCACCGTATAATTATTGTTCAAATGAGAGTTGCAGGTTATCTAAAATGAACAGGACACTGTAGAATTTCTCCTGGAACAATAAAACCTAAACTATCCGCATGGCTACATCCATCAAGCAGTTAATGGGATAATCTGTTCTCTTTTGAGTGAACTGACCCTTTTTAAACTCAACTCACTACTGATGTATGTATACATTATGAACACCAGTGGCTCTCATCAGCCCATCTGTGACTACCAGAGCAGCGAAATGGAAGGCACTCCCAATTATTTTCAATCCGTTTGCCCGGCTTTTAATTGCGAGGGGCAATTTTTTTTAAAAAGGGGGCATTGCTGGAATGATGCGACGTCCGAGAGAAAAGTCGGTCCCTAGTGGCCCCCCCCCTTCCCTTTCGCCCCAGCTGTGTGAGCACATGTGCAATCCTTCACACGTACGCTCACACTTATTCACACGGGTGGAAAGTGTCGTCCCTCGCGACGCCGTGAGGTTTGCCCGTCCATGCCTGATGCCATCAGCGTACGCTAGAGAGAGCTGATAGCATTTTGTCCTACACTCTGTTTGCCACGGCGCTCCCTGGGTGCAGCCTGTTGACCCGTCTCCTTTTAGCTCCGTCACCTGGAGACGGAGGGTGGGGGGCCCCCCCCCCTCCACATCACTCCCCCCCCCCCCCCCCCCCCATGCCACTGCGATACCGTACCTCTTTTCCAGAGGACGGAGGATGCGAGGACCACATCGTTCAGAAAGCATCCATTCAAGCGTAGTTTTTTAAGGAAACTAAGGCCTGGCTACATTGGCAGTGGACGTTCTGGTACACTTTGACCCCCCCCTACTGAAATGGTCATGCCACTAATGTTGTTAATTAATTATACAGTCATGCTTTACTCGTGTCATATCATATGTGCTTTATTGCTTACATTACAGTATCTTACCAATTTGAAAATGTAAAATTGGAAACTAAAGTCCCACCTTTTGAACGGGCAGATAGTAAATTGAATTTTCATGAAATGGCGTAGCGCCTGGGGAGGACAAGCACATTTCAAGCCACTCCCTGTACAATATTAATATTAATGGATGTATTTTTTATTTTTTTTATTAATCCAATCAAGTCATGGCAAAATTATTATTTGTTCATATACTCTATGAAACCAAACGGGAGTAAACTGCGCAGTAGCCCTACGGGATGAATCTGAAAAAGTTTCTACAAAGAAATATATTTGCTAAAAATGTACGGATTAATTTACTGTTCACTTTTTTTTTGGTGTGACCACATTTTATTCTAGTTACTTAGTTGGAACAGAGCTCTCACTGCTTTTCCTCCTATGACATATTATGACATTTGCTCTGAGTAATTTATTTATTTCATAAATACTTCAAAATGTCTTTTGTGTACATTTTATAGCATGGAAAGAAATGTATATATCCTATACAAATAGGACTTTGCCATCTCGTCGTTCTGCCCCCCCCCCCCCTTCCCCCCCCACCCCCCTCTCCAAACTACCGTAGCACAGTGACCTGGCCTGTCATTGGTGTCAGCGGTAACTCTCGGGATCTAAAAGTGCTCGTCTAGCAGCACACAGAGACAAAATGATTACCCTTTCCATCATAACTGTGAGGTCTTAACATGAGCTGATTCCTCTCCCCTGAAAGAACTGCATGGAGCTGGAGAGAGAGAGTGAGAGAGAGAGTGAGAGATGGAGTGAGAGATGGAGGAGAGGAAGAGGCAATCTGACTAAAGGCATTCTAATGCCAGGATGCAGAAAGACTGCACTTTTCCATCTGTTGACCAAAGAAATGGTTGATTATGCTTTTTTTGTTGTTGTTGTCAGCTTTCAAAAGCACATTCAATGTCAAAAACATAAACTGTAGTTTCAATGTTGTACTCAATCATAACACTGTAGCACATGCATGCATCAAGGTGGTGGTTATTAAAGCAGTCAAATTACTCTTCACCACTTTCAGACACAAGGTGTAAGCCAATGAGAAATAAACATGATTATGAGGTGTTACATATTTAACACTCGTGTATTACTCAAAAAGGTAAATGTGTATCTACACCATGTGCTTTGAGGGGTTTTTGAGCCATTCTGTATTCCCCCACATCTTAAAATGGAGACACTAACTAAGTCACACCAAAAACTGACAAAGGGACAAACGTGACTCTGTTTTAATGTTGACACTTCCCCCTCTGTCCTGACTGAGTATCATCTCCTCTTGCTTTGCGGATTGGGAGCATCATTAGCGGAGATTCCATCAGTGTCACTACATTTTGTCAGCTGCCATCTGCTCCACTCAGTTACAGTTGGGATTAATGGTCAGGAGTGAGATTCAAACCACCTCCCCCACTGCCCATCACTGTTAATCTACGGCTTAATCCTTACCCACCCTCTGACATCCCTTCAATCTGATAAGTGTGTGTGTGTGTGTGTGTGTGTGTGTGTGTTAATGCATGCGCGTGTGTAACATTCCAGGAAAACACGTATTCAGGACTCAATTAGGTAGCTACAATTTTGGACATATTGAGCTCAGGATATGGAACGCATTAGATGTTGTCTCTCGAAAGATAAGCTTGTAAAAAGGAGACGTAAGAAACGCGTTCAAATAGTTTTTAATTCCACTCTCATGTTATCGTCTAAGCCAAGTACCCCATAACCAGCACAAAACAAGTGTAGTACACAGTGCTGTGCCATCAGTGTCTGATTTAATATATATATATATATATATATATATATATATATATATATATATATATATATATATATATAATATATATATATATATATATATATATATATAATTCATTTATATTTGATTGAGTATTTATTAAATAACTATTTTTAAAGGATTTTTTAATTGATTCTATTTTTAAAAAATAGTTGTTTTTTTTTAAATCTCACGTACCCTCTGGAGTGCCTTCACGTACCCCCAGGGGTACACGTACCCCCATTTGAGAACCACTGGTCTAAGCATTGGAGAACTAACCACGGTTTTCTGCAGGCATCTCAAATAATGTGAGACAAATGGCTTCTAGCTTTGCGTAAAGAAAAAGAGAAGAGAATAATAATTTCCGGTCTGTAATGAACAATACACTTGACTGTACATTGTATGTACCTTGAATAGGTAGCACTTAAATGCCGTAGTAGCACTTAAATGTCCCTTACCGATAGCACTTTAGTAGCACTTAAATGGCACTTACGGATAGTACTTTGTAGTTTAACTTTATTGAAAAAATTGTACTTGCTTGATTCTTGTTGTTCTGAGTTTGGACTCATGGTTTTATGCACTTATTGTAAGTCGCTTTGGATAAAAGCGTCAGCTAAATGACATGTAATGTAATGTAATAGCCGCTTGGTAAAGTCCGTGCAATAGATCCAGTGTGGCCGCTGACACTGAACCCAATAGTGCTCTGCAGCCACACTGATGATTAAAAGACGCATTGATCTCTTTTCCCGTTGCATTGGACCCCTCCCATTCAAGATCCAGATTCTATTTCCTGCAAGATTTATTTATCGCCCGCAAAGCCACTCGGGTGCTATCATTCACGGCGTGAAGAGGGGAGAGAACTCTGGAAACAAGTAGATAGAACAGGGAAAACGGCGCTCCTTTGTGCTCCCGCGTCAGCGCACAGATGGATGGTCCATTAGTCGACACGGGAGCACGGTTCACACCTCGTTATTAACACGGGGTGACCGAGAGCGAATCTCTTGAATTACGAGAAGAGGGTTTAATTTTCCTAAGGGAACGTGCCCTCTCGTAAAAAAAATTGTTCACGATATTTGTGGTACGGGGGGGGGGAGGGGAATTATTATTAACGGCATCATCGGCATTTTGTGCAGTAATTGAAATTCTTTGTTATAAACTGGAATTACCTGCACTTCATGCGGCCATCACTACTCCTAAGTGGCTCATGGTTTGGTGCTAGAGCTATTGTACTTTCAGATAATGCTTTAATTTCCTTCAGCCAATGTTGTTGGAATAGCATTATTATAATTGGCATGGAAGAAGACTCGCTGTCAGATGGGCTTGTGGTGGCTTACACCAAGGACAGAAGTCAGCGTTGGATAAAGCCTCAATATCCTCGACAATGATTATAATTGGATTGTGTTGGCTTGTTTCGCGGCACATTACTCAGACGACAGAAATTCCGCCTTGTTGGTTTACAATCCATCAATCCCTCCATGTCCTGACTCACTTGTGCTGTTCTGGGTGGCTGAAGATCATTCCAGGACCAAATGGGTAAATCATGCAAATTGTTCTGTTTTCCCAATTGTCCGACAAACCAGCCCATTATCCCTGGGTGGGACAGGTTACTAGTTTTCACACGGTGAAATATATATATATATATATATATATATATATATATATATATATATATATACAGCTGCTGCAGATTCAAATATTGGACCTGTTGTGATTGTTATAAACAATGGGTTTATCACAAAAAAAGAGTTGCTTTACTGTCTACCTGGAAAACTCACCAGTCTGAAAGCAAGCTGCATTGACTTTAATTAATATTGCTTATGTATTCATTTAAATTGAAATAAACAAATCTTGAGGGACTTTTGACCTGTTGAGAAACTGCGCGATATGGGAACCCCGGTGTGTGTGTGTGTATATACCTAATTAGTATAATAACATACACGTTTGGGTATCAAAGGCACATTCACAAAGTGGCCTTGGGTATAAGAGAAACAGGCCAAGGGCTTTTCTCCTTTTCATCTCAACTCTTTACTTTAGTTGTGATGAGATCAATGTGCACATGGATAAATTGGCAATTTGGCCTTGAGAAATTAAATCGGTTAAAACAAAACAAAATAAGGTTCTGAATATTTCGATCGTTAGAGAATTCACAAATCCGATTTCATCAAATACATTTGTGGAGAAGGAATTCTTCAAAAACAAAAGACACTGCAAAATAGGCCATAATGTAAAAGGTTTGCGTATTCATTAGCGCATTACATTGTAGAAGGCTGGTTAACCCTGGATGTAACTTCAAGCTTGTTATGAGCCGAGTGCAGTGTGCACATGAAAACCAAGTCAAGGTATGAAATTGTGTTCATTCTACTTCACAAAAAAAATGACAAGCTGCAAAAACCGGGCCAATTAAGGAACATACACCACATAACAGTCTTTGTATCACTGTGTCGACAGAAAAGGCTTCAAAATGTGAATGTCAATCACCTAGATGAAAATATTTTCCCTTCTGTTAACACCCCGGCAACACTTCTCTTTTGTTTTCAAAACCATACAGTATATTGAATTATTACATACATCAATAACACTCACATTTTAGGCATCTGCGTTTAAAATAATATGTAATACAATTTTTTGGGGGGTTTACTTATACAACAGATAACTGATTGTTGTATCAGCTAACGCTCTTTTGACCGTTACAAGGTGCAGTTGAACCTATAAAACCTCATAAACTAATTTTGGTTTCTAAAATGTGACATTTTTTTAAAACATCACTCTTAACAAAAGTCTATAAGTCATGCTTCATTAATTGTATTATAGTTTTCCCCACTACTGGGACATTTTACATACGTTTACAGTGGAAAAGTTGCACAACCCAAACATAGGGCCGGTTTATAGCAACTTAATACTTAATGGCATTCATGTAGAATGTTGAGTCTCTTTGATTTGAATCCATCTATATTTCAATGCACACATTGTATGAGCATGTGACCATTAAAACATTTGAATAATGAATGTTTGCGTGTGCACTTGAAGCCGACTAGTCCTAATGTGACGAGAGATTTCTATTTGGCATTGTATTATTCTTGCATGATGGATAATACAAGGCGAAACTCAGATAGAAATATGTGATTTAATAACCAAAACTCTAAATCGTAACTTTTAAAATGCCTTACATGCATGGAGTTCGCAAGATTGACTGCAAAGACCTGAACAAACAACAGTGGAGAGGCACGAATGACCCTTCCACAATGACTCCTTGACCCTTCGCAGCTTCTTTCATGCTACGACAGCTAGTTAAAGTCTTGAAGTGAATATCTACCCAGTTTGGAGTGTTTCAGCATGATTGGCATCGGCCACAATGGCTGAGCACACACACACACACACACACACACACACACACACACACACACATTCAGGGCCGATGAGCACTGGCTCTCTGGAGACAGTTTGGTGCCATATTCATGCCACTGAGCGAGGGGCTCGGAATCACTTTGAAATGCAGTGAGTGGTGTTGTCAAGTCGCAATGGTAACAATTACCAAACTGGGAAGGCAAGCTTATGAAACAAGGTCTGCCTCGCCATCCAATTAATTCCCAGTGTTAGCGCGACTGAAAGGTTATCCGCCCGATGCCCGATGCCCGTGCGAAACATCTAATGCCGCTGCCTCTTCCACAGCCTGCTCATTCGCTGACGCGGGGGTTGGCTGTCGATGCAAGCCGGATAAATTGCGCGTTATGCAGCAGGAGACGCTTCTGAACGGCGCTTGAATTACCCAGGAGCCCTTTTATAGGAGGTGCATTACAGTCAGGGTATCCAAAATCCCCTGATTCATAGCTCTCATTCTCTTTTCCTATTGTGTTTGTGTGTGTGTGTGTATGTGTGTGTGTGTGTGTGTGCACAACCGCCAATGATGCTCACAATAGCAGACTGATGCAGGAAACAATCCTGATGGGCCGCAATGAGTGTAATCAAGGGTAGACGCACTCATGAGCCTTGCTGAATTTAATTTGATTATTTCAGTTAAAAAACACATAACGATATGACTGAACCTCAAGCTCCACATACTGTGTATAATGGAATATCTTTTAAAAAATGTATTACACATTGCTCCTTCCATTTGACAAAACTGCGTCCATGCAGGATCTCATGTGTATGTGTATGTACCTATTTTTGGCTACTTTGCTTTCGTATACAGTATGCGGGGGGTTGTACAAAAAATATACATTTATTCATGGCGTAATTGCATATTAATCCATTGTGCTCCATTAGATTGGGGCAGGAAATATTGATATTGAACGCATTGTTTTGACGTGTATATTCAGGTATGTGCACTGCAACTGACATATGTGCATTTCAGTAAGGAGCACTTACTCTCACAGCCGCACACGAAGAACCTGCGACCACTTATTTATAAGATGCTTTCTCTTCATGTCTACTGTGTTAGCTGTGCCTTTTTGACTTTCAGAAACATACAGCCAAGATATTTTTTATTTAAAAAGAAATGTTACAATGAGGCCAAGCACTAATATGTTATTATTTATAATCCCTCGCAGATGGTTCGCCAGCACAAAGACAGACAATTACACCTAATGGCAAATGGGGTAAGACACTGAGAATGTGGAGGCACAAGGTGACGGGTCCAAACTCTCGAAGGTGCTGAGTGCAGCGAGATCGGAGCACTCCTTGACTGAACATCACTGCAAACTAGCCTCCTCCAACCATTCCGGCCATTACTGCTTGGGCTATCAGTGCTATTTATAGGGGTCTAACCTTTTGTTCCTGGGCCCCCGTCCAAGCACTCTTACTCCGGCTCTGTCACTGAGTGGCCTCCAGATTGCCACATTCCTTCTAGTTTGGAATTGGAAGTGACAATTATTATGACTCTTCACTTCAGAATCCACCACCGTTAACCCTCCAGGGGCAACAAGGAATATGACGGCCAAAGTCTACAGCTTCAAGTGTGAAACTACTTTTCATCCTGCAGTCTAATGTCTAAAAGGGCCTTTAGGGTAACTGGTGCACCACAGGACTAAAGGACTATACATATTTTTGTAACACCTTTCCCATGTAGTTTTATAGTATTATTTGAATCTGCTAAGTGTAGTA
Source organism: Cyclopterus lumpus (assembly GCF_009769545.1). Classification (NCBI taxonomy): domain Eukaryota; kingdom Metazoa; phylum Chordata; class Actinopteri; order Perciformes; family Cyclopteridae; genus Cyclopterus; species Cyclopterus lumpus. The sequence goes on along the minus strand of NC_046983.1, from coordinate 6,154,470 downwards.
GTACTATGGCCGGGGTACTGGGTACAGTTTTTAAAGTGATGGTTCTGTTCTTACAAATTAATATAATGGTTCTTACAACCGTTGCTTTCTCATTCTGAAAACTGAAATAACTGGCGGTGCCTACAGAATAAGGTAACATATAATATATTAATATAAGGTAGCAAAATAAAAGGTCTGTGCCTCTTAAGTCATTTTAGCTTGTGTTTTACCCCTAAGTTAAACAGTTCTTGAACTTTGACACACCCAAGATACTTAAATATACTACCCTTAAGAACACAGCTTGGTATTTATTAGCGCGTATACAACAAACAAAATGACATGCAAATCCCTTGTGAAAGACGTATCAATAGAGATACTACGCAATATCAACAAACCCCAAAATGATTGTGTAATCCTCTTTGGAACATCTTAAACATGTGAACATCAATATATATACGATGAACACACTCTCACACATAATCATAATCACAAAACCCCTGTTGCCGGCCCGAGTCGTAACTTGGGAGCGTAGAGGCCTAAAACGGTAGTGGCCGCTTCACTTGACTGGTCGTCAGCCACTAAGTTATGAACATTATTGCTCTCATACACTATTCATGGTTCACTCGACAATGTTAATTAGCTTATGCCTTCCTCTAACACTTGATACCTCTTAATCTATTTAAGTCCCACCCCTCTACCTGAGAATGAGATTGGATTGGCTGTTGGTCTCACAACAAACCCAATTAACACACAGACAAACTAAGATTGACAGATTACTCTGATAAAACAAGTCAGGCTTTTAAACCGAAGGCACACGCTGAATCATGTACACAGCACACACATCTAACCTTTGAACTCTAAAGATTTGACTCTCATTTCTACACTTATCCACTTTTAACTTTAATGTTTCAGAAGACTATTTACATCCTGGTGTCTAAATGATAATTTGTAGACGTGGTTACATTTTGTTTATCAGTTATTATATTTTTGTATGGTAATGTTATCTGGCAAAAAAATGGAATTAACTTTGCCAATTACCATTTTTGTTGATGTTCCGTGCAAAACGGTAAGGTTTGTTATTTCTGCTGAAGAAAAGGTCCTGGTGATGCAGCACATTTTCTTGGCTTGCTCCCAGTCCAGATGTCTTTTGCCTCGTGACAGCTGCACTCAGGGATGATCCATTTAACTAATAGACCCGTATACAAATGCATCTGTTCGGAGGAGGCAGTTGTGTTCCAAACAGGCACATTGTGAACTGCCGACATTTTCCCCGGAACAGAAAGCGGCTAATGTAAAAATAGCTGCTTGACGTTCATTGAACCACCTAGCTGAGGCAGACGCAAACTGAGAGCGGATGACATTTAAAAACTTAGGTTTCATACTAATCTTTTATCATTGGAGAGAAGAGAAAAAAACACTAAAGATACTTTTGCCATACCGCAGAAAGGGTAAAGTACAGTTGTTGTTGCCTTCATATGTTTTGATGTCAATCAGTGTGTTATGAAGCGCTCGAGTGTGCGTTCCCATTCCTCTCCCGTGTGTGTGTGTGTGTGTGTGTGTGTGTGATAGGAGGGCAGAACCTATGATAAAGTAGTCCCATTAGAGAAGCAAGGTCATTATAATTCTAGGTCTGTGAGCAGAAGAGAGTACATGCGCCACAGAAGAGAGTAGTCGAACTCCTAGAGCATGTTCGTCTGTCCTTGCATTGCATAATCACCATCTAGCTTAACGGACAATCACACAGCTTTGGCCATCGGTTCTATTGGTTTTGATAACAATTGCTGTCACAAAAGGGATTTGTGTTACTAAAAATAGGGTGAACAGACAAGCGGTCAGATGATGAGATGTGTGGTAAACAGGGCAGCCGAAGCGTCAGATATGTCTTAATGTTTAGGTCAAACTTGAACCTACTGTACTCATATTGTGCGTGCACACAGTTTCGTGGGGCGACTATGGGTCAGTGGTTAGCATGCCCGTCTTTCAATCAAGAGGTTGGCAGTTCAATCCCCGCCCTAGTCGATGTGTCCTTTAGCAAGACACTTAACCCTGCATTGCTCCCCGTAGCTGTGTCTACGGTGTATAATTTAAAGTGTCTTTGAGTATCTTGAAAAGCACTATATAAATTAAATGGATTATTATTATTATTATTATTCCATTTGCAAATGTGGATTGTTGTTATTTTGGCAGCACTCATTTCCAATTCAAAAGGGCACTCATGTGCACTGCATTGTGTTTTCTTCACTGGAAGAGCATCTTAGAGGTCACCTCATCACATTTTCTTCACTGGAAGGGAATTTCGTCATGTTTTATCTACCATGGCTGCAGAAGAACCCAAATTCTTTTTATCATTTACTTTTCTTCAGACCTTTTTAGATAAAATTGTGCGTGCAGCTAGAGCAGTTATCCAGGCAACACTGAAATCTGACTGTGTACATAATCTACACTATAACATATGTGCTTATAGTCACACGTACATATAAAGACACAGACACACGTGTCACATGCATACATGTATTAAGGTGGCGAATATGTTCACGCACATTAATTTCACATCTAGCACAAGCACATTTTTCAGACTTTTTTTTTTCTGCATTGTCTCAATTGTATTTTCTGTGACTGCATTTCTCTATTTTGCTCGAGTACTACGACTGCGTTGTGTTTATGCTACTTTTGGTATTTTCTACCCATCATCCACTCCATCACCTCTCAGCCATTTCTAGTGATGTGTTTTACCAGCCTTACAGCCATTTGGGGAGAGGAGGAAGGGAGGTAGGGGGAAACCGTATAACAGTGAGAGGCCGTTGCCAATACAACAAATCAGAATATAATACTTGATATGCATGGAACGGCCGGAGATATGGTGTTATAACTTGGTGTGTGGAAGCAAGCCAGCAGTGCATTACATTAGTCAGATGCCCTCCAATGTATAAAAAAAAGAAAAGAAGGAAAGCGATTGAGATCTCATAAAAGGAGCTGCTGAACAATATATCTAGGGAGAAGCTCAGACCAGCAGAAAAAGATCCTATCGCATACGCTGGACTTAATGAGATGACATTCATTTTGACAAATAATTTCCTCCTGTTGTTGTGTGCATATAAAAAAAATGAGGACTTATTTCAAACTGGAAAGCCTGTATTTGTACAGCTGCATGGAGAAAATGTAAAGCCATTGTGCAATCCCTTTTACAGCTGTGCATAGAACCAAAAATATTCCTGGAGATGGAAAAAAAAAAAAATTCATTCATCTGTACTACATTTGGGCTCCGACAGCTTATTTCATTGCACTGGTGAAGATGTCTTGTATATCATAAATTAAATTTGTGTGAGTAAAAACTTTTTTTTTTTTTTAAAAGACAGCCCAGGAGGTTGCTGTTTGACAAAGAAAATGATGCATCTGGTGTTTTTGCCTTGAAGTAGCGCAGATGGATTTGAAGGTCTGCCTGTGCCACGTGTGCCTGAACTTTGTCCACTCGTCTTTTTTTTTTTTAAATGCTACCGCACGCTTGCTCACGACCTCCAGAGTCCATCCACTGGTAGCAAAAAAAAAACAAACATCAAAGTGATCTAATCCTTTGCATGTACCATCTCCACATAAGCAAACACCACAAATACAAATGATGAGTTATACCCTCCCTCGACCTGATTATGCTCATATGAGTAGACGTCACTGCAGAAGATGTGCAAAAGGTGTGATGGTGCACACTATGATTTTAGAGATATGGGCGTATGCATTATAATAATATCAAGAACCCAGATGGGTGTTAGTTCAAAATAATATTGTATGTGTTCTATCTACTCGTAATAATCATCACCACATGACTAGCTGATACACAGCGCCAGGCTGTGTATCAGCTAGTCATCTTTTAGACATGCGGTTCCTGGTCTTATAGGCTTTAAGATAAGGACGCTCCAAAATAACTGACTATGGGACGTAATTAGCCCATTAAAACAATCAGATTCAGATTTTAATGATGGTGAAATTCCCCTGTGTGTGTGTGTGTGTGTGTGTGTGTGTGAGAGAGAGAGAGAGACAAGCAATGCTTGTCCATTTTAGTGTAATTAATTACAAAAAAAATTCACTCTAAAGTTTATTTGATTTAATGTCTAAAGATGGAATTATCTTACATTTTCAGTATTATATTTTTAACAATATCTTCATCATTCAATCAAGTTCTGATTAAGAAAAAGAATACACATACCGTCGTATTCTTATTTGTACAGATTACATTAGCACAGTGTATGCTCACTTCAAAAAGCCTTAATACATAGGTTATATACATTATACGCGCAGCTGATGACATACTGCACACGCCTCCAACTTTAATATTTTAACATCTGCAGAAAGTGTCGAGGGAAGGTATGTATACTTCTCCAGTATTTAATTAGTAAATCCATTTTGTGGCCACAAATGATTGCTTTTTTCTCATATTTAGTGCATCCACTGGCGGAATTTGATGTATGCTGAAGGAGTTGATTAGAAACATCTGAAAAATGAAAAAAAAAAAGAACTGCATTAATATTATAGTTGCTGAAGGCAATATTTTTCACTGGGTGGTGTTCAATGGGATATTAAAGTAATATACACTTACAATTATGTTTGTGATTGTTTTGAAAAACTATTTAATTTCTTTCATTTTACCATTTAGAATTATTTCCTCACAAGTTTTTGTTTTTATTGCAGATGGAAAATAAATGCATTTCTTGAGCAACGATGAATTATAAAAGTAATGACTTCAGTGCTGGCAGTAAACATAACACAACTGGGAAGCATTGCAATCAATACAACCTTGCATTCTCATGAATGACTGACATGAATATTGTATATTATGCACCATATGATCTGACTCCTTACATCAGCTGATTAAAACATTTTGCTGCAGTTAAATTGCATTTTCTTGTGTGTTCTCTGTGCTATTTTGATCAATGTTTTGTCTGAGAGCTCAATCAATAATGTTCAGTTACAGTGGTGCAGCTCCAGCCTTTTTGCAACCACTAACTGTTGGATTAAGAAATCCAAGAGTAAGTAATCATTAATCACTTCCATCTAATGTATCAAAATATTTTTTTCCCAACATTGCAGTTTCGCCACTTTGTTTCTGGCCCCCAGACATTTAACGTTTTTTCTGCTTTTGCTGTGGTCTATTTAATTATTTATTTATTTGTGTATATATATATATATATATATATATATATATATATATATACACATATACATACATACATACATACATACATATACTACTCCTTTAAGTGTTGAGGCAATATTTTAAATGATGCAGTCACATTTCCACCATTTTAGCTTAACGAGCTCCGGTGAAAAACCATCTATGTTCCAAACATTCTCTATTCATACATTAAGAAAAAAAAGGTCCTGTTTACTGATTTGTCACAATGCACTTTTATGCTAATCCAATAGATTTTGAATTGATCTCATACTTGTGTCATCATGATGCGTCATTATACGAATGGTTTGAAAACCGTAAATATGCCTCTAAAAAAAAATACACGCAGCAAGTGAATGTTGTACCACCTACAGAAATATCAAAAGGTTCATCGGAAATAAGGAAATGAATGCGCACGTTTGCAACGACAAAGTTAATATTAATTGGATTAATTTAATGTGAACCTTTTTTTTTTTTTTTTCCAATAATTTTTACTGGCAGTTGAATACACAGCACTCTCAGGCCACTCTAGTGCTCAGAGTTGCTGCTGGATCAGCAACTCCAAAAAGCTTTCACTTCTGTGATTTCCCAGCTCCTGATGCACCTGAATGATGTGCAAGCGAAGCAGACCCAACCAACTGTTGAGCCTCCCGAGGAATCGGCATGAATGCGAGATAATTCTGATCCCTGGCTGTCACTTTGTATTTTGTATTTCCACCCCATCACCTAGAATGTCTTCATTTAATGAATGAGGAAATCCAGTTTGTCACGCAAACCTTCAGCTCTTGCCCTGGCGGGAGTGCTGGCCTTGCTCCTTGTCTGCATGGATTTAGCAACTTGGCTGAGGTTTCGCTGTTAGATAACTGCAGCTGTCAGGATCGTAAACCGGTTCAACGTGTAATCTAATGTAAAAATATATATATATATACTGTATATGTTGAAGTAAATCAAGGATGTCTACTTGTAGTTGTAGGTATTTATTGTTGCGAGTTGTAAAATCTGTTGCAATTAGAATGAGCTTTCCGCACACTATGCAAACAAACCTTATTTAAGCTCATTTCTCTATGATGACGTTTCCAAAAAAAACATTTATTGAATATCCGGATATCTCAAATCGTTTCCTTTGCATGATGCACATAGAAAGAAGGGCTATTGTCAGCATGCTAACATTCTCACGATGACAACGTGGCTGACGTTTAGCATCAAGGTACGATGTCGTAACCTCGCTCGCCATCTTAGATTAGCATGTTAACATGCTAACGTTTGCAAAAGATGATGCGAATGTCGTTATGTTTTGCAGGTTTTTAGTACAATACAAACTATCCTGAGACCAAAGTCCATGGGAATTCATTCAATATTTGTTGTCTGGACAAACTGAGAGACCAACGCTGTCATCCCCTAAACTACTAAAACACAAACAAAAGGTAATTTGATAAGTCTATAAACAAAAAGTATTTTTTTAAAGGAAGGTTGCTGTTGTTTTTTCCACATTTGTCTTAAAACATTTTTGCTGACTCTAATAATTTCTCTTATCCCTTCTGTCCATTAAGAGAGTCCTTCATAATGCCATTATAAAACCCTATGTTAATGCAATTTCAATGTAAGGGATGAGTGGCAAAAATGAACTCATTGAAAGACAGACAAATATTGATCCTTTAACCAGCATTATGGGCCATATGGGGAAACCAATAAACATACACACCTAAAACACACAAACACCAAAGATGAAATCAGCCCAATACTCATAAAGTTTTAGAGATGTGCAAACACAAGCACACACACACACACACACACACACACACACACACACACACTTGCAGAAACACATTCACTTGTTTACCGGATGAGCGATATTGCAGATGCATTAGATTGGTCGTGCCGTCTGCTACAGCGTTATGGATTTATGCTTCATCACCATGGCATCTCTTTTAGCGTTGATTATAATTCCCAGAAGCCCTTAATTAAACCGTGTGCAGCGAAGCCCTTTTGTTTTTTTTTTACATTTATTCATCTCAGAATGAGAGTGAAGGCCTCAGATTTAGTGACCACGTCTCTCAGTGCAGTTGAGAGCACCAACAGGCCAAGTACCTCATAAATTGCCCCCCCCCCCGCACCACAAAATAATTTCCTCAAACGGAAGTCTCCTTATGAGGCACATTTTTTTTGTTTGCTTTTTTATTTAATAGTCTCCCCCGTCTAATCACTGTGTGAGGGAGGTGCGTGCTCACCAGACCTTGTTGACTTTGATCGCTTTCTTTGGCATTTTGGTAAGGCCGATGCTATGTTTAGCCTTTTCGAGGGGGAGGTTTGAGATTCCCCTCTGCCGTGTAACAGCCGGCTGACATTCAGCATGTAATTTTTGGCTTTTAAAATATCGAGGAAGCTTGTTGTTTTAATTACACGACATTTCAGTGTCAACTGGGGGGTGTTTAAATGGCCATATAATATCAAAATATCAAAATACATTAGTGGTTGGTACAAACTGTTTTATAAACCACTAGAATGCCATTACTGTTCCGACTACACATTTCTTTTTTCATTTATTTTACAATTCAGTAATGTATACTATATTTAAAGCTTTGGCAAAATATACAAACAGACAGTTTAGATGTTGAGCTTGTTGAATTTTCAGTCACACAGCACCTTTTTTTTTTTTTTTTTGAAGGTGGATATTTCACATAATCTCGTTTGGTATTGATTCAGCAAATAATGCGAGCAGCGCTGCTCCACTACTCTGCTGACTGCTCTGACCACACTGACTGACTTGCTGGAAGAGTGAGCACTTTTCACTTTCCAGTATGTATTTAAAAATTGCCCTACGCATGCACGATTGCGAAACCGCTAATTTGGTGCCTTGGGTGCATTGCTCTGAAACATGCGCTGGTTGTGCGAGGAATATTTAGCCCTTATGGCAAGCTGTTGCATGTCAAAGAGATTGGTTGGTTCTCATTTTCAACCATAAGCGAAGACGTACACTGAAAGTTTAATGTGATAAAGCTAAAGTGCAGCTGAGAGTAAAACTGAATTTCAGACTTTTATTCAACTTAAATCCGCTGAGTTCTTATTTATAGCTCTGCCTTAATTGTTTTACTAGCCAGCTAACAGCACTGCATCAGCACCTCCTGCCCTTTTAGTATTTTACTGATAATGCTTTCAACATTTGATGCATAATGCTGTCGAGAGCAAAGGGTGTGCCGGAAAAATACTGCCTAACCTTTCCATTAAATTACTTAGGAAATCTGGAGTGATTGAAACGCATTAACCGCAGACATGCTGCAATAGATCGAACCAGAGCCACTGGTATCAGCACCGTTTGATCCTCGGTGACGACTGCACGTACTTCTTTCTATTGCTTATCGATTGGATTTCTCGTAGAGGGCTGGGTTTCCTATATTTGACTGCACATGTGCAGCTTTCAATCATATTTCCCAATTGAATAATCGGACAAAATCCCTCATCTTCAAAGTTCTTTTATTTTTGCATATGCAGTTCAATACTTATTTTAATACCGTTGTTGATGGCATAGTCAACAACTAGGCGGCAACCTCTCGTTGTGAAAAGTGAGTACAAAGCGCCTAAACTTGTATTCTTTCTAATGGCCAATACGGGGCGACTCCTCTGAGTGCCACATTATTGGATAGAAGTCTATTAGAAAAAGACCATACTTCCAAATACCTTTAAACAAACTTTGGTTCGTGACACTAGAGGAGTTCCCCCTTTTTAAAACGTGCAAGATTTAGAGCTGCATCAAATGTTGTTGTAATGATGATGAACTCTGTAGCGTTCTGTGATAACTTTAATAATCCATCAAGCAGATATTACATTCTGTTCTGCTAAACCTAATATATTGTCATTTCCTTCAATACTACCTCGAACATCACATCTCAGCTGTTGCATTTAGTGTTTAATGACTCTTCTCTATCCTTATTTGCCGCACATGTTCATCTAGGCATCACCCCGGTGTTATCATTCATGAAATATGAACACAAACACCAATAATTATAATATTTACAGCTTCTGCTCCATGCTCATGATTGTCTCATCATGAGGCGATGGATCAATTTCTTTCCAGTGTTGTGCAGTCAACAGAACAAAATCAGACACAGGTGCAGAATCAGATGAGGAGATTATATTGTGTATACATCAATAGAAAGTGTAATGAGTAATTTAAGCCTCGATCCAACGGCATGAATTGAGACCAGCAGCGTAAATGTTTAGGCAGCCCAAATGTAAATACAGAACATAATTATGGGCATCATCCCCAGCAGCAAACAAACATGAGAGGCATGTTCATGTTAACACCTAGAAACACAATCAGAATGCCATCAAGCCCTATGGTGATTTAGCTTAAATCCGAAAAGAAGTGCTTCCGGTCTTAAAATGGTATTGCTACCATGTGTTCTCAGTGACATCACAAGGTGGGTGGTGGTTTTTAACATGCATCCTATAAGAGGCCACAGAATTCAAGGCATTGCAACACCGGCCGCAGGGTTATGTTACATCCTTGTGCTAATGAAGCTGTTTTGTTGACGCACAGATCATTCAAACAATACCCCCAAGCCATCCTAATGAAACACGTACATCTGTACTGTTTCGACCATAGAGAGCAACCCTAGGATTAGTTACTGATGTCCTGTGGCTGCTGATGATGTTGGAGGTATAAAGGGACTGAGAGGGCTTGCAAAAATAACGTAATTTTTATTTAAATTTGCTCTTCGGTGAAATTACCTTGAAATATCCTCTTGGATTCTTACGAGGTCACCGCATTAATAGGCTGGACCCCCGAGGTTCAGTGGATTCACTCCAGTGTTTGAAGAGAGGACCAATTTTCAATTGGATTAGTTTGGTAATGTTAAGAAAAAAATAGTGCAGTATTCCCATTTGTCCATATTGTACCAAAACAGAAGATAACCTGTCACTTACAATCTGAGGAACTTGTTAAATAGCCAGAGCTAATACATTGGGGGAATCTTCTGATGCTCCTGAGTCACTGTGCAAGTGATTGGAGTCCTACTGAATGGCAATCCTTCTCTAAAATAGAAGATTCCCAAAGGGGAATGTAATTTGAGACTGAAATCTTTCTCAACTGGGGCAATCTAGAAGGTAATCTTATTGAGAGTGGATGCAGTGATACTCAGCATAGATATACGAGGATGGATGCTGCATGGGAAGGCAAGAGGGCAGACAACTTGTATTGGACACAATATAATTATACAGAGGCATATCCCTGTTCCTGTAAAAAGAAACTAGAAGCAATGCCAGCAGCATGGCTCTATGGATGTCAGTGTGCCACTCCTCAACTTTGGTTCGGACTTAAAGATCACAACAACTATTGGACACATTTCCAGAAAAGGTCTGCACAGACATTTGCGTAATTCAGGGAACGAATCCTGATGACTTTTCCTCCACCACCACTAACATTTCACTTTCCAATCCCCAGAATTATCTAAACATCAAAAGTGTAGAGCGACAATAAATTCCTTACAGACCTGAATGGTACCAAATCCATGATTCCTACTGACATTGGGTATCCCCTGATTCTCCCCTTTTTAGTGCCTCCATTAAGTTCACACTGTCTCTGTTTGCATGCTAACGTTAGCATTTGGCCTGATTTGGCTGTTTTTTGGGGTTTTTTTTCAGAGATTGTATGGTGAGCATTAAGATGATTGGCACCATCTTCCAATAAGGTAAAGCACTTGTTGTCAGTGAGGTCATGAATTGTTTATAAAGCATCTGCAATGAGCCCTCTAACAGTCTGTGTGATGTGTGCTGTATAATCATATTGATTTTATTTTATGTATTAATGCAGGCTTGATGACTAATAGTAAAATGGAGACTTAAGGGTTGGGTCATGGCCTGGCATCCTAAAGGTTTGCTTATCTAACCTGTGTCTAGTCTTAAAATCCTTCATAGTTTGGAGAAACTGACGGGAAACCACACCAGTCTTTATTGGCAAGAAAAATAATGTATTTTTGTACGTTGTACAAAAAAGGAATTCAACTACACAATACTAGTCCTCCACCATTTTCCAACCACTGCCCCGACTCACAAGGTGCATTAACAACAATAAATGAAAAAATGTGAGGAACATAACTCAATCCACTTTAATTATTACATATAGGACAGTATGCATGTCTTTGTGCATGGACTTCTTTCTGGTCCCCAACGTGTCGAGCACTGAAACGTGCACTCATGGCTCTAGCGAAGAGATAACAGGAAGTGCTGTCATCTGCAGGACCTTCATAACGGATGACCCCACCACTTCTTTTTGTCTGTGAACTAGAGTCATGTGCGGGGTCGTTGAGGTTTGTAAATGATTGTATAACTGGCGGGCTAAAAAAAAAAAAGAAGACCATCCCCGTATCCTGGTGGTGTACAGCGTTGATGGAAATATAAACTATTGCAGTGTTTCACTTTTTCTGATGATACGGTCACTTTGACATCAAATGTCAAACAAAAAAAAGAAGGGCATTTATTCTGTTGTTAAACATAGTGAAGGGTAATCTTTGACCTTTTTAAGATAACACATGGGTTAATGTAATTTAGAAATAAATTAGTACTGACAGCAGTCACCAACTAATTAATTTGACTCACGAAAATGCTCCCAATCACATTTTGGTTTGTTTTGTCCTCCGACACATGCCCGAGCAAAAACATATAATCCAAAAATAACAAAGGCTTAAGAGACTTTATTGACTATACTTTCCCTTTGGCTCACGTAAGCCACACATCTGAAATATCAGTCCTGAAATTGACCTGCCAAAGCTGTCACAGAAAACAGCCGATTGTCAAAATAGGATTCAGAGAATAGACCTGTTGTGTTTTGTGTGCTTGCGAATGCATGTATACGTGTGTGTGTGTGTGTGTGTGTGTGTGTGTGTGTGTGTGTGTGTGTGTGTGTGACCTCAGAATGGAGTTCATGCGGGGGAGTCTTCTAACTAAATTCACCATGGTCCTGGTGGAGGTTAATGTTGGCCCTCCCATCTGCTGTTTTCTAATCATCCCCTGTTATCTATGAAAAAGGAGTGTGGAGGAATAAGGTCGCAGGGGGAGCAGCCATCTTTTTTCATTTACCCCTTCGCACTCTTGGCCATTTCACCATCATTTGTGAAATCAGCTGTAGCAGCGGGAGGAGAGTTTGCACAAAATGTACTTCCCGGAGTGTCAATTTTATGCCGAGAGAGGAGATGGCAACAGCAGCTGAGGAGTGTAAGTGAGAGAAGTAACGGTAATGAATAGAACAGTTGGAAAGCTAGCTAGAGATGGCCCTTGAACATTTGTCACTTCAATAGGAGTTGTCTCTGTTGTGAGATTGGATTTTGGTTTATCATTGTTGTTTTGCAAAAAAAAAAAAAGAGGGGGTGTTACTGTGAGCATGTATGCCAGTGGAGCTACGTGTTCATGGCTGGGTGCAATGTTTTTGATGGGAAAGAGGCCGGGTTCTCGCCTCACACTGTATCCATGTGGGATTCCAACAATAATATGCGATTCCTGCCCTTTTGCTTGGCTCATGCAAGAGCACAGAGCGAAAGCAATCTAATCCAAGGGCCTATTCTGCAGAGGGGGGGGGGGGGGGGGGGGGGCCTTGGTGCAGCCACGCTACCTTATTGTTCCTCTGGGCACAGACGTAGGCAAGTGGTGGCTGTTAGCACGTCAAGTCCCAGCACTTACTTAATACATTGTGACTGGCCTCGCTAATACAGAAAACCCTACCATAAACAACAATTGCATTCAATACAAAAAGTTCCTTTACTTAATTTCCGAATGATAATTTTTTTTTGATAATTATTTAATAAGGCTACCACTTCTGTATATGCCTGAAATTTGCATTTCTCCCTGCAGAACTATTTTAATCACTCTCCCTATTTGGCCTTCTATCTATTTATCCCTCCACCATGCCGATCTAACTTCCCCCGTTTCCTTTTGCCCTCCTCTCTCTGGAGAAGCCCTTGGCTTGAAGCACTCTTGAGAAAATGAAGGGGGCAAATATACATGTGTGATGTTCAGAACTGGATAATGGTGCACTTGTTCAATGTAATTGGCCTGGAAAAGCACTGTAATTTGTGACTGGAGAACCCTGACTTGACTTGAGAAAAATGTAAATGTGCAGCAGAGGAGCCCCTTGGTTAATCAGTTCTCACAAAGAGAATACTTTAAGTTCATTAGTGTGCCATTTGCATATTCACCCTCATAAAGGATGTTAATCCCAAATGAAATGGCGTGTTTCTATCATGAAAATGGGCTTATTCCATATTTCCCCCCTGTTGCCCCAACTGAAATGCGTTTTTGGTGAGATCATAGTAAAACGTGATGTCTCTCTAACAGTCAATGAGCTTTCTTTAATGTTCTATGTTTCATGTAGCTGTACTCTAACTTTAATTGGCAACATTTAATATACAATAATATACCTACTAGATGATATTTCATAGAATATGTAGGCCTCCTTCAAACATTTAAAAAGGTGTTTTACTTTTTATGCGAGGTGATGTGTACAAGTAGAACAACCATCCCCACACACAGAGAGAGAATTATGTCAAGACAGAAGCTAGAGTACTTGGAAAATACACTTCAAATAATAACTGGACAAAAAGACTCTAGAGCGAACAAAAGGAGCATGTCTGTGAGGATTAACGATGAAAAAAAAAAGGCTAATTTGCCAGCTGATTATGGCCATCAATTTGCTAGATTAGAGGGCTTGAAGACGATGGGCAGAAAAGCTTTGGACAAAGGGGATAGAAATAATAATAAAAAAACATTGAATAAGGAAGGTTACAAATTCTAACCCAGGTTAGAATTTGTAACAAACAATCGCTAAGTAGAGGCTGTATGATAGAACAGCAAGGCTTGTTTGTGTACTACCAGTAGATAATGTGCCCTGAGTTTGGCTGGATGTTGCTGTGTAACTGGCATTTAGTTATTCAGCTTGCAGAGTAAGACCCTGATCACACAGTCCCTAACTGGTGCAGTCAAAAAGTCAAAAGTTGGGACACCACTGGGTTGATTTTAAAATGTGTGCCAATATTCAAACGACTGAGAACAGAGAGACTCCACAGAGCTGAAGCTCGGAAGTTTATAGACCTAAATAATCTCACCTTGGTGTAATGACTCCTTAAAAGGATGAAGGTCTCAAATGACTCATACATCCAATCAATAAACATGCAATAACAGAGTTTATGGCCACTTGGGGCAGCAGAAACAAACACAAAATGTAAATGTTATTACCATATAAAGTTGATATGTTGAACTTGTTAGCAAAATGTTACCTTGCCTCATCCAGCTGATACATTTGGAGTCGTATTTCTGTCTAATTGAGGTACACTCACTCTCCACCTTCCCTTTTTTTATAAACCTCTACCAGTTCATGAAGAAAATACCTACCACCTGAGCTATATGCGCAGCTGTTTTTATTTCAATTTTTTTACCTGTGTCTTTTGTGGGACAAAAACAAGTTTTTGGACCCATTTCAATACGAACAGATGGTTGCTGCTCCTGCAAAACACAGACGAATCAACACAATTTAGTAGCTGGCCATGAAGTCAATACAACAAACTGAAAGATGTGGACATTGACGATAACCCTTTATAGCTATCCTACTATATGTTTAAGCTCTATATATATTAGGGCTGTTGTACTAGTAAATATTTAGTCATGACAAATTGCAGATACATCTTTGAGATCAAAACCTTTAAAACCCATCTTAAACACAAAATGTGTAGCTCCAATGACAACACCGTCCACTTAAAGATTGAGGGCCAGTGAGAGGTTGGTCTCAATTTGGCTCGGCAGTGCTGGCCGTCTCCCAAAACATCTCTTCGTGCTCGTCCGCCCTGGATTCCTGGATGTTACCCACACTGCAGGAGGAAGTGATGAGACGCGCGGAGGAAAGGGGTTTGAGAGAGTTGAAAACAAAGCCATCAACATGATTGGTTGTCTGGACGGAGGCCAAAGCGAGGACAGGAGGAGGGAGAGAGAGGTAGGGAAGGAAGAGCAGAAAGAGGGAGGGTGTCTTCAAGCCTTTTAAGTGCCCTCTGGTGGGGTTCAAGAGGATGCCAAATCTGTAGGGCGTCTCTGTACTGGCTCCCAGCGTGTGTGAGTATCCGTCTGTATACCTGTCGGTGCCGATCTGTCCAATTGTCCTTTGTTTGTACCTACACTGTACACGTGTGTTTGGAAGAATGAATAATTGCCCTCAAGGGTATGAATGGACATACCCTTCTGTATGTCATGTGGGGAATGTGTCATCTACGGTAGGTGTTTGTGTGTGTGTTTGTGTGGGAGATTGTGTGTGTACTTGCAGGCGATGGCATGTCCAACACTCGCTCTTGTCCACCAGTGTGGGCAGCCATGGCAGCAAAATCACACTTTCTAGTTGAAGATTCAATTATGCCATTGAGAGTATATGAAGAGCTCCGTCCAAATGGATTTGGAGAGAGGCTAGACAAGCCAGTGAGTAGTAAACCTTCAGTGTCCTAATTTGTTAAGCATCTTTTTTTTTAAAATGTTTTAATTAGTCCAAAAACAAAAACCGTGGTAGACCAATCAACATGCAAGTGCCCATAAAGATAGCACGTAATAAGCCACGTATGCGGCGACCAACACAAGTGGGACGCCAACATTACGGGAAGGGTCAATCCTCGCAATCAAATTAAAGCAATTAATGTAATATTCATTTGTGACGGATAAGGCACCTTTCAAGAGGACAAGTTGTTTCATTAAAAATCGTTAAATGTATTGTTTGATTTGGTGTCAATTGAGTGTGAGCAGGCTTCACCTTTTTTAATAGTCCTCATTCTCACAGAGATTGCTTTTCGTGTAATGGAGTTACTTCTGCACGGGATCCCTTCTCTCAAATTCACCGAGAGGGGATTCAATTCATGTGGGCAATGACTGGGGATATCACATTCACCATTTAATCTCAGCATGTTAGCATGCTAGGTTTCGCTTATTAAAAAAAAAAAAAAAAAAAATATATATATATATATATTACAATGGCAATACATTTCTGAGGGAGATGGCACAATGTCATTAGTTTTGTAGACATTTGGTCGTAAACCAGCATAGGACAGTGTAGGAAAGGTAAGGAATCACCAAGGTAGTACAATTTAAGCTGAGGAGTCTTTTCCAGATTTTATGGCAATAAATCCTTTAGGCTATTTGAGAGACTTCACTCTAAATCACAGATGTCAACCTGCTACACTTGAGTTACAGACAAGGGGATCACAAGGTTCATCCTCTGGGGACCTTGACCATTTGCACCCAATTTTATAGCAAGCCACCCAATAGTTGATGAGAAATTTCAGGTTGGACTAATCAAGAAATGTATCCATAAAGCCATGCTGCTCGCAAAGCTTCTGTACACACATGTGCATGTGAGCACATTAACTATTGCTCAATAACATTTCCCCTAATAAATATAAAAATAATAACTAAACAAAAAACTAATTCAACCTAGAACCTAAATGTGCTCATTTAAAAAAAAAAAAAAAACTTACAAAAAAAAAAATTAAATTAGTATCAATGATATAAAAGTAAATTAGCATAGCAATGTAGCTAAACAGAGCGACCATCTACACACAGATATCTGAAGTATCGTCCTCTTTCATTCTCTGTGTCCTCTACAGAAGTTTACTCGTTGGCATCATCGAACTTGGCTCGCTGTAGCAGCCAGTCCATATGTGGTGTTTCACCACAAAGCTCTGACATCTCCTGTCATAAGGTTTGTCACCATAACTCCATCATGCTAGTTTCTCTGCCTGAAGCCATGCCAAACAAAAGTGGCGATTCACGGCCAAAATGGGGTTTGTGCTCACACTATGCATGTCCTTGCTGCCATTTTCACCATCTCTTGTTGTTTTTTTCCACTCTCACTCCTTCTGTTTATCCTTCTGCGTGTCCCTCTTACTTTCTTCTTTCTAGTAATATTCCATATTAAATCGACATGTCCTTTCCTTACTGTTTTCTCATCTTCTTAAAACTTGATTTTCATGCATCCCGAACACTTCCAGGATAATGTGATTGACCACGGTGAACATTTGAAACACTGCAATGGCAGATGAAGTCAATGCAATCCATTCTAGTCTAATCAGAATTCATTACATTACATTAGACAGAGGCTCCAGTTCAGCCATCCATTTGTCATTTTCTGAGAAATGTCTAGAATATAGGCACTAAAAAAAAAGAAAAATCTGTATTCACACCAAATTAGTTTAGCTACAGTGAATAGCGGCTATTTCCATCAAGGGTATTGGAATAAAGAAATGGTTAAGAGGCGGCAAAGATTCAAAGGTGTTTCAAGAATGGTTGGAATAAGAAGAAAAAAAAATAGAATTATACACACAAACACACTCGCACAAACACACATATATGAATGAGACAGATGTGGGCTGCCACGCGTGGCCTCCAAGTGTTCATAATGAAGGGCATTCACCGTTCTGTTCCGGCTCTCCCACTGTCAACACAATTCTTTCACACTGGGCCTCCTTCCCTCCCCCTCGTGCCCTCCCATCTATCTGCCCCCTCTTTTTCTCTCCAGTTCGGGGGAAAATGGAGGACAGAGTGTGTAGAAGTGAGAGAGAGAGAGAGCAGATCTGCAGGACAGCTTGGAGACCAGCGTGGGGGCCGTGCTTGTCACTTCTCCTTCCACCCCGTCCCCTTCCACTGGCGGGGGCCCATGTGCACAAGAGCGCTTACTGTACCTTTCGTGGGCATCTGCGGAGCTCCACTAGGTGTGTGAGTGGAGGGTGGGGGGGAGCACCACGGGCCTCAGCACCTCTTTAGCAGCCAGGCAATCTGCTCCGCGAACCCCGGGGTCTGACTGTTGGACTGCGGAGGACACACACACACACACACACGCACACAAACACACGCGCACACACACACAACGCGCACGCCCACCCACTGAGGAGCATGGTCAGATTTGAGGCGAGATGGTAGATGAGGCACAACAAACACATTTGCTGACGCAGTTTATACTCACTGATACCAGTGATACCTAACGGGGGGTATTTGGAAAGATTGTGGAGGAGCAAAACTTGAAATCGTAACTTGATGAAAAGAAACAAACAACAGCCACAAATTGGTGGTTACTTAAAAACAAACAATAAATCACGATTACAAATTGGAGTGCTCTTTAATCATTTAGTCGGCGACCAGCTACAATAGGTATGATTACACAGTGGGCTACAATCCTCCCACAAAATTTAGATGGTTACATTTTTTAAGATTATCTTTTGCCAAAGAAATAGCTAGTAGACCATAAGCAAGCAGAGAAGTTGGAAAAGTTGAAAGAAATTGATAAACTAGCAATTAAAACAATTGTTATTTTATTCAATAGTAACAACCAAAATGTATAACCTATTACAATAATTTGTGAAAGGTAAACTGTTTAAGTTAAAATATAGCTAGCTATGAAAGTGATAATTAGATGAACTATTGTGAAAAATTATGGATAAACAGTTATACTTTTTTTTAAAGATATGATGGGTATGATTTCTTTTGTAATAATCAGCTGAACTCCCACACGTGACAACGATTATCTGACAGCGAGAGATAAGATCCACGCGCACACAATGGGAACTGTGTTTTTCCTTTTATGGATTCATTAAGTGCAAGTCAGTAATTTTCTTTTGTTGTACTATTATTTTTACGAGATTAAACAGTGCTTAATATAATTAATTTGTAATGCATCTCCTCTATCACCTGTCGAGGACCTGTTACGACCCTCTCTGCCTCTGGCTGTTGCAGGTGGGCGTGGCAGAGGCTCATCAGGAGAGTGGAAACACCTGAGGTAATCAGCAGCACTGGCAACACCTGGGCCTCTGGTCTCAGGTGGTCTCGCTCTCTCCCTCCGTACGGAGCACCCTGTTGTCTGTTTGTTGACATATTACCACCTTTCTGTATGGTTTTCTTTCATATTTTGTATTTTTTTCTTTCTTATTGTAGTGTTATTTCTAAACTCTGAGAGCCCTCCACAAGAGTTCCAAAGTGTCTGGACTGTTGGTCTAGGCACAAATGGCAAATAAAACCTTGAAACCTTGAGTTTGTCCCGACATTATACAACATTACATACACACTTTCCCCTCATGCACTGACACTACTGACTCCACACGCCACTGTTAGACTAAGTTGTGTTTTTGAGTTTGTTTACCCACTTTAAAAGAAAGTAACTTATTTGGGACACGTCGGGTGGTGGTGATGAAGAGCTAGATATTGGGGTACATCGGACACGTGCTTGAGCGCCATTCTACACTTCTTCTACATCTTCTTGCAGTCAAGCACAACAAGCATAAACAAACATCTTGCACATTAACAATTCAGTGCTGGAGTAACATGGGTAGCTTCTTTATTTATTTTTGTGGCAACAGCTGCTCGGGCCATAGCAATTTGTATGAGAGTCAGAAACAAAACAACCCAAACTGTGTAGTTAACTAGCAGTTGACATCCTTGTATCCCTTGAGGTCACTTACTCCCACGCCTCCAGAATGCAGTCTCCAGATAGGCATGAGCCCCCCCACACCCCACTTCCCTTTCCTCAGTGGAAGTGCTCAGGGCGTCGGGAGTAAGAAGTGAACAGCTGTTTGAATTAAATCTGCAAGAACGAGTCTAGACGGGGCCAGGTTTATTGAAGCGATGTCGACTGTCAGATTGATGGAAGACAAGGGGGAGATGGCTCGGCTTGTTACAGGCAAAGCCAAACTGGATTCTCTGGCTGTAAGCTGCTGTAAATCTTGTCTGTTTGATGGGGAGATTAGTTGTAATTCTGGGGACATAAATACAGTGTTAGCGTGGAACTGAAGCTGGCCAGAAAACATGAACATAAGGATAAACTGAAGAGAGATAGCCCACACATACTGTCGCTATTTGGTTTGCTTGACAACAGAAGGAGTTACTGTATAACCTGTATTTGATATGCAATTAAAGAAGAAAACAAACACACACACACACACTCCTGATAATGGGTAGCCACCAATAAAAAGACCTTTTAAAAAATATATAACTTTTTTTAAATTCCAGATGTTGTAGTTGTCAACTGATCAAAAGCAGTCCAATGTACAGTCCAAAACCTAATTGAGTGGTAATAGCCTCTTTGATGCATCTTAATAGCAGTATTATTTTATACAGTCATGTGTGGCATTAATCTCAATTATACTAATTCCTTAGTTGTGACACTTTGGAGAGGAAGGTATCAAAGTAGGTGTGAACTAAAGCATTACAACTTGATAAAGATACGTTGAGAGTCCTTGAAGTTTTCAAAGTGACACTGAACAACGTTTTGTCTCCGTTTCTATGAATTAAGATATTGTTGGTATTGAGATGTTTGCATTCATTTTCAAAAGTGCTCTCAGTTGATTAGTAATACATTTGTTGGATAAATGAAAGCATTAACATGAGACATACTTACTTAATTATTTTTCGCCATTCAGATCTGACAAAATTGCACAAATGCATCTATATTTTGTAATGAAATGATTGATGAATTCCTTTTAATTGCGATGAGATGTTACAATAAAATTGGGTTTGGTTCATAAATGAACCATTTTATTAGATTAGTGTAAAAAACAAAAGGTCAAAGGGATAGAACCAGTATATTTTACTAAAATTGTCACTATTATTCATAAAACAATTTCTTATTTCTCTCTCATGAGCTTGACAGACATTTTATGATGTGAAATAACATATTCAAACATGCACAAATTGTTTTGCTCACGAACCACAGTTACATCGCTTTGCCACAGTACGTATGCGTGTGCGTGTGTGTGTGTGGCGTCCTCTCACAGCTTCTTTTTCAACCGAATTTGTGTGGTAGCATCTGCAGCAGTGTGTGTACTGTGCGTCTGCGTGAGAGGTGTGGACACCGATTGTGTCACACCAACTCTTTTGAAAGTGACTCTGACAGTTTGGATAACAGTGCTACCCTGCTTCCCCTCTGCCCACACACATAAAGACACACACACGCACACACCACCGCAGACACATTGCCTTCAGATGGCGGGCTCCACCGACGCCAAGCGTTCAGGGGCCAGCTTATAATTAACTTGCCTGCCAAGTGGTATTATATATCATCAAGGGCTCGACATTGGCCTCGAAGGAAGTCCAAAAAAGTGCTATTGTTCACCGCCTAATAAGGTCACCGAAGTGGCATGGTAAATTACAGTTATTGCTACCATTTAGACAACAGATGTCGTTGGACGTCAACTCAAATGGACCTCTCTGGGCGTCAAGGAGGAGGCAACCAGGTCCTATTTGCTGAGCAGAGTCGGCAGGGGTAGAGTTCACGTGTCGCAGCAAAAAATACTGTTCAATTCTGATTTTCTCAAGGAAGAGACAGAAATATGGGGAGATAAGAGAGAGAGAAGGATAACTTGTGACTTTCAGGCCAAATGATGGCAATTAATGCTGTTGTTTATCAGCTCGAGGCAGATTTTTCCTCTTCTTCAATTAACTCAGTGTGAGCGCACTCGTGTGGTTTGATGAGCGCCTTATCCATCTAAGTGGACACATTTACACTGCACTCTCTCTGTCTTCCCCCACCGATGTCTACCCCTGCCTGCAGTGTATGCGTCTCAAATCCACACTGTATACTCCTATGCAGTATACTGTAAACTTTACTGTATAATACATTTTCATAATATGATGCTTTTTTCTAAGTTATTGTACAAGATCTGAATGTAGTTTGCGATTTTGTACAAACAGGAAATGATAGGTTACAAGACAAGCACAATCAAGCTGGATGTAGCAAGCTGATTCTCATGTAAAATTGTGTAGAAAGTCGGGAGCAACGATGCATAATGTTTAATAATAACCCTTTTTCCAATTTGTTCTCATGACATTGAAATTCCTGTTAGAATTAGTGTGTCGTTTACTGAAGATTACTGCTCTCATGTCACGATGCTGAGTTGCAATGAACCCAAAAACATAAAATATAAAGAGAGGCTCTGCATTTATTGATAAAGCCAAGCTTTTGGTCATCAGACCATGACTGTGTGTTTGCATCCTGTGTGTGTGTTCTGCTCCAGTGGTTCCACACCTGTCCACTAGAACCCCTCACAAGCTTGTTGCATCACCTGACCCGAGACAGATGAGAGGAACCTGTGCTGGAGTATGTTGCTAGGCAACCAACTGAGACACAAGAAATTTACTATTTACCCCCAAAAAATCTTTTCATACTTCAGATTTGAAATAAACAAAAGGGATATAACTTGTTCACCAGTGGGCTTAGAGGTGGATTTTAGGCTAGCTATTCCCCGGCAGTATGTGTGCTAAGCTAACAGGCTACTTGACGTGGTCTTATTCTCTTCTAGGTTTCGACTAAGAAGCATATAAGCATTATTCCAAACCATGTTTGTATTTCCTTTAAGATTGGGGAATTTATAGCTGCTGAAATGAAAGATTTGTGTGATTGACATTTATTTGATGGATTGTGTTGGAGCACATTTTGAGATCAGGTGTGTCCTTTCCTCATACATAAAAGGCATGATGTTACATGCCAATATATTGAAGATATTTTAAGATGCACTAAGCTGAGTAAAGTTGGTCAGGAGGAGGCTACAGTTCTCTCCCCATTCAATTGGTTGGTGTAATAGGGTTGAGGTGATTCATTGATTCCCAGGGACAGATGGCATGTACCCAAGACGAGCATTTCTGCGTCTATCCAATAATGTGGTGAGTTTTCCTGCTCTATTCATCATATTATAGTTGAGTGGTTTCCCCCTGTTGAAGCTGAAGTTGTTTGTGTTTCAGTAAAAAAGTCAAATATGAGTTTGCTGCTGCTGTGGAGTGTCTGCCTTTTTCTTTCCAGGTGGTTCCTGTATTCCATCTGGAGTCCTTAACTCTTTTTAGTCTCGGGAATTAGCACATTAAGGGTAATAGAGATCTAAAATTACATTCATCCGATATTACAATTGCCTCCCGTAACTACACACAATGGATTAAACAAATCATTTGAGTTGGGTTAGCTGTTCAAGTTGAATGTCACCTCTGCAGGAGTCACTCCCATAAAGTCCACCATTGATTGAAATGTTATATTATCTCCAGTAGGTGTATGGCCCCACTGGGCCTCTCCATCCACCGGTGCTTGAATACACACCTTTTTGTGATGGATGCTCTAGGCATACTTAAATTGTAATGATCTTTTTAAATGGTTAAGCGGTAGACTCCCAGTTGGAACCAAATGAGCAGAGGGGGTGTTGCAGAGTTTAACCTTGCTGCTTCTCAATTAGAGTTTGCACAAAATTCCTTCGTCTCAGTCGTTGTTTTGTCCCGTCATAGCCCCCCCCCCCCCCCCCCCCCCCTTCTTCCCATTTCTCTGTTCTAGAATTACAATAAACTAATTCCAGCCGGTTTCCAGACTATGAATAATGGGAGTGACAAAAAGGGTCTCGCAGCAGCAATAGTCGTACAGGCTCTAAGCACTGTTTTGTTAGGCTTGACTAGCTTTTGTAATTATGTTTTCCCTCCCAACCTCCCCTGACCATGTATAGCCCAAAACTGCCGAATTCAAATTACTGAAGTATAAAAACGCATTCCACTTTGCAATATAAGCAAAACCGAGTCTATTTAAATAGTAGGAGACTGTTTCATTTCATGCATAGACCATTTAAGTGTGTGAAAATGGGTTTATTTTTCTTCTTAAGTATTTTCGACTGCATTGATTGCATTGCAGATCATTTTCAAATCCAAATGACTTGCTGAATGTAAACCAACGTGAAGAAAATGGACTAATCACACAGTATGCTATAGTATTCTCCAGCCATGGTCTCATCCATGTCATACTTTGGAAGACCTCATTTACAAATCCATACATTGTCCAACTGCATTGGCTGCTCCTTCCACGCTATTGAAAAGGAGATAAATCACTTGGCTTAGAGGTCTCTAAGCTAGTTGTGTAACATCTTCTTCCCATCAGCCTTTGTGCTTTGCACAGTGGCGTAATTACTGTTAATGGTGGTTCACATGCTGGTATCTTCACAACAGCAATGTGAGAAAAAATGTCACCAAATCCTAAAAAAAAAAAAGTATGTAGCAGGCCCTAATTACCTCAGCGTAATGACTTACAATCAACCGATCTTGCCAGCATTCTCCCAGTAGCATCGCGGAACCCAGTTCGGTTCAGAGTGCTGTTCCTTAATGAAACCCAGCATGGAGCCCCCCAAAAAGCCGAACACGGTGATTACAAGCTTACACAAACACAGAAAAGGCTGCAAACAGTGATTAGCATATAATTGTAATCCTGTAAAGGAGAAAGGGATCTCCGTTGTTGAATCAGTAGAAGAAGGGGTTAATTAAGAGCGCGAAGCACATGGAGGATCATGAAAGTACAAGAAATATTTAATATTCATTAATACTCATTTCAGTTCCTGCGAATAATTGCCGTGTTCTGACTTTCCGGATTACACTTTGAAATTGACTGACGCAAAACAAATGGAATACATTTCTGTTCATAAAGGCTCCGCTAACTACCGGCTGTTTGCAGACACTTTTCCCGGCCTGAATATTAATGGAGGATATGCTGGAGGAAGAAAGAAAGCCAGTGGACAAGGATATCCTTGAACAATTATGTCATTCAGATGGTCTCCGTCCTCTTTCTCTCCCAACCTTCGTCACCCAAGGCCATTCCGGGGGGGTCAACAGATTCCCTCTGCATTCGGTCAATTAGGGTCAGTCACTGCTGACTGGGTCAACGCTGGGTCTCTTGACCTCAAATAGGCAAGAGCCACCCACTCTGCAACCTCCTTGGCCGATCCGCTTCATCCCGTCTATCTGTCAAACTGGTAGGGCGGGGTCGAGCAGGAGCAAGTTTCCCCCCCGGGAACATCTAATGATGACAAGGGCTTTCTCCGAGGCTCATTAGGAATATCATCTAGAGGAGACTCCCTTTTAAAAGCACATAAAAGCCAATGTCTGGATGTACAAGCAGCTGAAGCATGTTCTCACCGGGATTACGGCCCAATTTACCAAGTGTGAACTAGAGCAGCTTATGCGCGGGCCTTTGAATCCTTAACCCCAGTGCGTCACACAGTTGTTTCAAGAACTAACAGCTTTCGATAGACTGCACTGATATAATAATGAAACGTTGGCGTTTTGTGCCAACGGACGCTTGAACAAAGCGGTGACTTTGGCGTTCCCGTCAGCATAACACGACTGTTGCCCCTGACCCCCAACAGGCCCGCTAGCTTCCTCTGTCCCTCCCTCTCTTCCTCTCCGACTCCCCCTCTCCTTCTGCTCTTGTCGGCTCAGAGTCAAAGTTCTCCCTTAATCAGCACAATGCTCTCGGTGGCAGGTGTTAGTGAGCTTTTTTTCTGGCATCTTGATCACCCCTCGGGGAGCGCGATGGCCTCCAATGCTGGGCGCACAGCAGGAGATGTCATCGGGAGGAGAGCCACCCACGGCGGCGACAGAATCAGGCAAATTGCTCTCTCCACAGCGCAAGGGCAATGTTAGGGCGGCGGGATTAATCCGAGCTGCGATGCAGCGCGGAGAGTTACAGTAGGGGGTTAGCGAGACGCATGTAGCTCACCTTTTACAAGCTTGCATTAATATGACGGAGCACTAACAATGTGGCTACCAATAAATGAGGAAGAAAGTTTACTCGGCAAACTACTCCCTCAGTACCCATCGTCTCCAGTTAAACTAAAGAGTGATTTTGGACATTGTTGGAATCCGTCCTTATTGGTGGAAAGTACATTTACATTTAGGTACTCAGAGGCTAATTTTACATATAATAATTTTATGAAAATAAAACTCTTTATTGAAATAAAATCAGTGGCTTCTAATCTTTTTTTGGCTTGATTTTTCAGATTTATCTCGTGACCCCCCCCCCCCGTTTGTGAAACCAATGGCCGAAACTACCGAACTGTGTATAAAGTAGTAAAATCTAATGACGGCTTCTCAGATGGTTCTGTGTAACAAACCTACTGGAAAATCAGGTTAAATCCAACCGTCAGTATATTAATAACTCTACAGTAGATTTAAAACCCATCTAAATATCTTCAAAATGCTAACTTAAGCAGTCAACACAGTGTGCGTATGCATCCTTACCTCACTTCACATAACCTCATCTGCTTTTCTTCAATACTTTTTTTTCTTCCAATACTGTATACTTGCACCCCTAAATTTGGCTTTACAGTTTTTTTTTTTTGGTGCTAATTGGATGGCTGCTTCATACATATTGTATGTATGAAGCAGGAAAGCTTTAAGACCATCTTCACCTGAGCAGTTTTTGTTAATGACTTTTTCCATAAATTAAATTTGGAAAATTACATTACGCAGGTGATGTTAATTCACCAAATATAGTCTTAGTTTTTCACAGTTAATTTCACAGTGCTGACCACCGGTGATTGGCATATGGCAATTTCAAAAAGTTAACTGTCACAACCAACACTATTACCTTACTTTTTGGAACATTCTGACTTTTTGGTTAGTTTTTTCTTATATTATTGCAACATTCTTGTGACATACACTTAAACATGTCAAATCCGTTGAATGTAATACTTATAGTAATGGCTATTTTTACCGTAATTGTATAACCCAGACTGCGTGACAGCTCTGCATACTGACTCAGAGCACAGCAAAGTCCTATCGCTCAATTTTGCCAGTGCAAGTACAGGTCGGCCTATCTGTGCCTAAGAGGCCCAGGAGGGTGTCTCCAAGATTTTATGACACTGCGGTGCAAACTCTGCAGAGCAGTCAAGCGCAGTGCTGTTCTGCTTACAAGGTAAATTGTAAGCTGTGCGCTCCTCAGCAGCCCGACAGACAGATCCCTCTCAGGTTGTTGTCACTTAAGACAGCGTTGCTGCTTTGCTTTTCGAGTGTTTTGTGTGCACTTTTAATCCACTTATTGCTGCATGTTTATCAGGAGGGACCTCGGGGGTGCCACGCTCGCAACCTTTTATGCGAAACAACATTTAATTCAATCCCTCATCCCGCAGGGGAGCGAGGGAAGAGAACATCCATCATGTGTCTTCTGTGTGTTGACATGCTTTGACATGTTGTTGTGAAGCTGGTGGCTAAAGTACACACAGCAGTTTGTTGTCTGTAATGTGCTCTGCCACTCCTACGTGATAGCATATGACAATTGTCTATGTCGGCAGGGAGGGCCCCGTGCCTTCGCCGCTCAGTCTAAGCAAGTGGAGTGTGTGTATGGAAGGCGTCGTGGTCGAAAACCACCATCGTTCAACAGGTTTTTTCTCTGTCCTCCATAGCAGAGGGATATTACTATATGTGATGAGTGGTGACTCATTTCAAGCCGCTTGTGTTCGTTTTTTAGCTTTCTCCGGCTTCATGATTACAGACCTGAATGCATTCACCAATCCACCTTCGGCGAAGTTGATTATTTTCCTCGTCGTCAAACCCGTCCAGTCACACACTCTCTTTGGTCCTTGTCTATTGCCGTTGAGTACTTGACCTGTGGGCGCGAGGCCTTGATTATACTGTGCTTGCTGTACTATTACGATATTGTGCGTATGAGGAAGGACCGGTGGGGAATCCCAGATACTTCTCGCAGACATTTTCTTTTACAATGATGTGCTGACGAGGGCCCTCAGAGCTCCTTTCCAGCTTGAAGCGTTTGTCTCGTGAGATAATGGTTGTGTATTGTAAACGCTGGCTCTGTGATCATAGGCAGAGATTTCTCCAGTTGAAGTTTGCCACTTAATGGATGAGTAGCTTTGTTGTATCAATAGGAATACATTGTTTACTTATTGTTTAACTATATCCGAGTACATAACAAGAGTATGCAGCCATGCTGGCAGAGTGATGAACTATATATGTCATGCTCATGTCAGCGCTGCAACATGCTAGCAATGACTCTGACTGATTACTATTAGGTTTAATGTTTGCCATTGATCACCACTTAAGTATAATGTGTCGGCATCCTAATGGTACGTGTCCACAGGGGAGTTCTTGGAGTCGCCCCGCCTCTCTGCATTGGACGCTTGGCGGGCTCCAGACACCTGATTGGATGAACACTTTCACAGGTAGGCCGTCTACTCCTGGATTTTCTAACCGGACCAAGATGGCGGCTTGTTTGGAGAAAATAAATGAGCTTATGTTACGAAAGTACTTCACCCTTTCTGAAGTTCTATCTACGTCTAAAATATATCTAATTACTTAAGGTCAACAACAGCTAGTTCAAGTTAAAAAGGCAGTTAGCCACGCTGGACACTGAAGTAGCCTAGAACTCAACTTAATGAAGCAGCCAACATGACGCCCCGTCCCTCCAGCGGCAAGGGGGCGCTGCCAGAGTGTATTGCACTTCTGCTTTCATAGACAATTAATGGGAATCATGGAAATGCCAGATCCTGTGGACATGAACCATAACATTTGCAAATTGGCACTCAACGCGGAGGCAGATGGGAATGTTAATAGTTTAGCTGATATTTGGTCATGAGTCCAATTTATATCAAATTCTAATTTTAGATCTGATAAAATGCCAGAGGATCACCAAAGTTGTACAAGTCATTCTGACAGGAACATGAATGCGTGTCCCCAAACTTCGTCCAATTAGTTGTTGAGAAACCACACATTTGAAAACCTCATGGGCGATGCCAGAGGCAGCCAGGTGATCACCAAAAGACAGCGTGTCAGAGCAGTCGATCCACTCGTCAAAATCCTATATCATCATATATATATCCAGAAACATGACTCACAATTTATTGTTTTTCTCATAAGGCTACAATCTGTGCAGCAACACATTCAATAGTTTTCGACAGTGGTTGTTATCATTAATCTGTGTGTATTTCAGTCTGGGTCACGTGGTGGATTGACCAACATCCCCGTGGCATTCATTATTAAAATGTTTGGTTTGACGGTTTAGAACTGGGGGGGCTGACATACCAACTGATCACAGCCCAAGACAGCAGCAGACCTATACTCTTTACTCGCTCGTCTCTCATCTGTTGCCTTGTATGAAGCATCGGAGATATATTTGAGTGGATTTTAAGAAAATGTGGGCCGTGCGTTGCTGGCCAAAAGAAATCTAGAGCTCTATCTTGGGTCTCCCTCTCGCTGCCCTTGCTCTCTCCCCTCATCTGCTCTCTGTTTCTAATTAGCTCCTACAGAGCATGCTGACTGGACAGGGGCCCATAATGGAGCCAGATGTTTGAGGAGATTTCACCCCGCAGGGGAATGTTTTGTTTACTACAAGATGAAAACAGCTCTCTTGCTCTCACTTTTCCTTTTGGGGTTGTTTATGAGCAAAACCACATTTCCCCTCCTGCTCTGCTTTAGTTTCAGAGGCCAAGAACCAGTTGAAATTTCATTTAAAAAGTTCTTATTTAGTTCATTGAAAGACCTGTCTGACTAAAGTGCAATTTTATAACGTCAAAACATCAAAAGGTTGTCGTTTAGATAAATAACACAGTGCACAATCCATACCACTGGAATCCATATTGGTTGTATCAGCAGAAAAGTCACTCCTTGCCTTCTCTGTTTTCTCCTCATCCAACATAACGTGGCAACCATTATCCAGCTCAACACTTATCACCACAAAATTGACATGTAACCCATTTGTGGGATGATTAATTTAGCTTTGGTGTGGCCTGCTGGAGGATCAGTCTTTATCAGCAGAGAGAGAGAGAGAGAGAGAGAAAGGCAAAGAGGGCATGGGATTGCACATCTGCCACTGCGGGGAAAAAACAAATGAAGACACTTGGAATCAACTCCAACTCCATCTCAGACTGACTCTTGGCGAAGGATTAGGAGGCGAGGTCGATGCAGAGTGTCAGCGCCGGGTGTCTGATTGGACAGTAATACCCTCACACTCGTCAGCATCTTGAGATCCACTGAGGTCGTAATTGGGGAGTGTTCTCAAGACTCACACAACTGATAAGGTTGATTAGTTCAAAGGCATTGGAGGGCTTTATAAGCATCCCGCGGAAATGAGATGAGCCACACAAGGGGATCCTAAGTTGATACTGAACAAACTCCGAAACCAGAGTTAGGAGTATGAACGTTTACTAAAATAGTCATATTCATAAGTTATTGAATGCATTGTCTGCCGAAGAATAAATTGATGGTAGTTTGTATCATTGGAACGACAACAACATCTTGCATGCGTTTATTTTGAGGAAGAGGGAGTAGGTGGGTGAGTAGTGCGGTATATATTAAACTATATTGTCTTGTTGTTCAGCTTTCTAGTTTTAGTGGTTTTAGTAGTTCTTCTGTTCCTCACGAAAGAAAACTCTTCTCAGCACAAACCACATGCTTTCACTTTCTTGTGAATCCCCCCCAACTCATTCCGGTCCCTGAGCCTAAAAGAGAGGAAAAAGCACAATCACATTAGCATGAAGTCAAATCTGCCTTTTGTGAAATGCCAATCCAATTAGCACGTTCTCGTTTAGCTCCCTCTTCTTAAATGGAGGCTTTTGCATCTTTTACAAGGATGATGAGCAGTAAAAGGCACATTTAGTAAACAGCGCGGCCCTCTGGCTTTCCTCTGGGACAATTCCAGCTAGGTGGCTAATGAAACAGATCCATAAAAAAAAAAAAACCGCGGGTGGCCGTGGGGGGAGGCCATGTGCACAGTGGCATGGGGGGTCTCCTGGGACGAGGAACAGAAGAAAAGGATGATCCCTGTCAGTGGGGATAGGTGTTGCTTTAAAGGCCCCGTTGATAATTATCCTCATGATTGGTATTAGAATGGCAAAACCCCAAATTGAACAAACTATTATTATCAACAGGAAGGAAAACATTGTTGTCTTTAATTATGCAGCTAGGGACAACATTTCAGGGGATGAATGCAGCCATTGAGGTGCATGCTAAAACAACAGGCGATGTGACAAAAAAAAAAAAGGGATCCAAATATGCAAAAAGGTTAGCCAAATGCACCCAAAAGCAGTCCCTGGCTCATATTTTTTGATTACGCACATAACCACACTGAATGTGGAAGATCAATCCAGGTAGTCAATCTGCAAATGATGAAAGATCCTTTAGCCGTCTTCTTCTCTTCCAAAGTGGTTTAATTAAAACATGTTTGATCACCTTTTGGTTCATGTTTCTTGCCGCGTCTCAGCAAATTAAAAAAAGGTACCCCACGGATTTTGCATCATGCTTCCATAAAGTCGCTATGAGAGACTTGTGTGAGACAAAGCGGTGGAGGTCAAGATATCCAGATGTTTTGTTCCAAGCTCGAGACACATTCCCCAACATAACTTCATAACTACATCATGAGGGCTTATTTTCTCAGACTTGACAAAGCTCCAAAAGGGTTACAGGAGTTAAGGAGCACTCATGGAGAGAGAGAGAACAGGGCTTCACACAATATTACAGATACAAACGATGAACCATTATGAAAAAGGGTTTTGCCACCAAAATATGTCATTTAATTAGCGGGGAGCACCGTGGAAGAACTGTGGTTAAAAAGGTGTTAATATTCAGCACATTTTTAATCTTACAAAAAGGGTGCGTGCCGTACGTTTGGTGCGAACCACTAATGAGTAGCTTCACCGTGTCGGACTCTCGCCCAAAGGCTCCTGGTCATTCGTGTTGAACTTTGAGTTCTTTTTACCGCAAAGTTTCTGGAGTGTGTGTGTGTGTGTGTGTGTATGGCTGGGAGGAAACCCAGCAGACCTCAAATTATCTTCCTCCTTTTCAGGGTCTTTTCATCATTTCGGCTCTCTTGCACACCATTCCTTTTACTCTTGGACATTTTACCCACAGTTATATCTGTTCTCGCTTGCACATTAATTCTTTTTTTGCTTTCTTCTTCTCTCTTCGCTCCGGTCCCTGCTCCTGCCAATTTCATGCCAGGCCAGTCCTTGGAGAATCACCAAGGGCATTGGAAACAATCAGACGACTCTTCCCTCTCCCCAAAAAATAAAAAATAAAAACGACCTGAGTTCTTCATAATCAACCATTTACTTTCATTTTCTGTCACAATTAAAAAATATTTTTAGACATGGCTTTCGTTTCCTATTTTGCATTTCACAGTTCAAGATTATTTATCTAAACGCAGCACTGTGCGAGTGTGCATTCTGTGGCCCGCAGCTATTTTCCACATGGGCAACCGTGAAGTCATATTGACACTAAACATATGGTCGGCCCTGTTTTGAGATACACTTGCAGACTCCCAACGTTTCACTTGTCTTAATGAATAATACCATGGTGGATTCCGGCGTCTGGAATCAGTGGAATTTTTCAACGGCACCAACAGTGCTTTCATGCATGAATTAATTTCCATTTTTACATGGTGCTGGGGAACACAACGGTTTGTAATTTCATTTGCGATATTATGCGGCAGGAAGTAAAAAAGAGAACCGTCCCGCTTGTAATAAGTGGCCCGTTTTATGTTGATTTTTATTCCAGTCCAGCAGAGTACATCCTGGCCGGCACAGTTAAAGGATTGAAGGATTTGAGCAAAATCAATGATATTTTACGGTACTAAACCGCCAATCCGTAGTGATATATCCCTTTGTTATTGAAATGCATCTCTTTCACAGGACCCTGGCTTCGTATCAAGACTGGAGCTATTCCTGTGCGCGCTGAACGGAAGAAACCTAATACTACGTGACAGGGTAAGAAATGAAAATAATGAGATCTCACAAATATAGTTTTGGAAGACTAACCGTCAAGTCCTGCTCAGACAAAAGGAGGCATTTCTGTCCGCAGACCTACTATCAGTGACCTCTGAGGTGCCTGAGCTAGAGACAGAGGGGCATACGATGTGTGTATTTGTGCATGACAGAAAATAGTGTATGTGCATTCTTGTTTATGTTTTTGAAGGTCATGGCCATACCAAGCTGAACAGGAAATACAGTAGAGATAATCTCACAGTCTAGTGTATTTTTTAAAATGTATATATATATATATATATATATATATATATATATATATAAATATTTATATATATATATATATAAATATTTATAAATATATATATATAAATATTTATATATATATATATATATATATATAAATATTTATAAATATATATATATCCATCCATCCATCCATTATCACCCGCTTATCCGGGGTCGGGTCGCGGTGGCAGCAGGTTCAGCAGGCCGACCCAGGCTTCCCTCTCACCCGCAGCACTTTCCAGCTCATTCTGGGGGATCCCGAGGCGTTCCAAGGCCAGCCGGGAGATATAATCCCTCCAGCGTGTCCTCGGTCTTCCCCGGGGCCTCCTACCAGTTGGACGTGCCCGGAAAACCTCTAATGGGAGGCGTCCAGGAGGCATCCTAACTAGATGCCCGAACCACCTCAGCTGACTCCTTTCGACACGAAGGAGCAGCGACTCGACTCCAAGCTCCCCCCTGATGTCCGAGCTCCTTACCCTATCTCTAAGGCTGAGCCCGGCCACCCTACGGAGGAAGCTCATTTCGGCCACTTGTATCCGAGATCTCGTTCTTTCGGTCACGACCCAGAGTTTGTGACCATAGGTGAGGTTTGGAACGTAGACCGACCAGTAAATGGAGAGCTTTGCCTTCCGGCTCAGCTCCCTCTTCACTAAGACGGACCGGTACAGCGCCTGTTTTACTGCTGCAGCCGCACCGATCCGCCTATCGATCTCCCGCTCCACCTTACCCTCACTCGTGAACAAGACCCCGAGATACTTGAACTCCTTCGCTTGGGGTAGGCAGTTTGCCCCCACCTGGAGGGAGCAATCCGCCGGTTTCCGGCAGAGCACCATGGCCTCAGATTTGGAGGTGCTAACTCTCATCCCTGCCGCTTCGCACTCGGCTGCAAAACGCCCCAGTGAATGCTGGAGGTCACGGTCCGAGGAGGCAAACAGGACCACATCATCCGCAAACAGCAGAGAGGCGATCCCGAGACTCCCGAACCGGATCCTCTCCGCCCCCTGGCTGCGCCTAGATATCCTGTCCATGAAGGTCACGAACAGGACCGGTGATAAAGGGCAGCCCTGGCGGAGGCCAACACCCACCGGGAACGTGTCTGACTTACTACCGAGGAGACGAACACAGCTCCTACTGCAGGCATACAGAGACCGGATGGCCCGTGCCAACGGGTCCGGCACCCCATACTCCCGCAGCACCCCCCACAAAAAACCCCGAGGGACCCGGTCGAAAGCCTTCTCCAGGTCTACAAAGCACATGTAAACTGGTTGGGCAAACTCCCAGGACCCCTCCAGTAATCTTGCGAGGGTAAAGAGCTATATAGCTATATATATATATATATATATATATATATATATATAAATATTTATATATATACACACACACCAATGTAAAAAGGATGCAAAAAGAGGAACTTCCAAGTATACATATGTGTAAATATACCTGCCCTCTTGGTGACTTTCAGTGTTTAATGATCGTTAGGGAAGTTTACTTTAGCCAGCCCAGCCGATGAAATGTGATGATGTCAGTGGGTTGCATTTTCCTTGATCTTGACAACTCATAACTCCGAAACCTTATTAGGGTTGATTAGCGATTTGTTGAGCTTGTGGTTTTGTGTGCATTTTCTGTCACGTATACGTCTTGACAAATGGCCTCTTGCCGCTCGCCACCATCTGCACGATGGCGTCGGCTACGCACTGTTTCGCGGCCTCGGAGCTCGCTGATTGGCTTGCTTGCGTCTGACTTTGGTCAACTTTAATGTTGACTGACTAGTAGAAAAGTAAACTGGAGATTCTCGTCTATGAAAAGATAAGGAAAAAAAACAACTGTGGCATTTGCTCATTAGCTTCTAAAAGCAAGTGCAATTACATTATTTTCATCACCTCTGCTCATATTCATATCCAACAAATTGCTTCTATTTTTGCTGAATCCAATCACCAAAACCAATTGGTTATAAATACCTCACTATCCCTATTCCCAAATCATTACAACCGCAAACACAGTGCAAAAGTCAGTGCATGCAGCTGACATTTAGTTTAATTTCACTCCTACAAATGAATTGTCCAATGGGAGGAATTAGATTAACAGAAAGGTTTTGAAATTAAAATTGAATTCACCAGATACAAGGGACATATCAGAACATGCCAAAAAACATCCGCTGATAAAATTAGACTACGGGCATGATGTAATACATCTTTTGACGCATGCATTAATCCAATTAATAATCTATTTGACTCCGAATGCAAACGGCATCGGCTCACTTTGCCTTCTGAAAGGAAACAACGCAAAGACTTTAGAATGGCATCGGCCCCGCTCACCATATGCTTCTCAAAAGTTCCCAGTCAGTCGTACCCACCACGATAACTAGAGTACCTCCATCTTGAAATCTACTTATGTTAATTAAGAGAGGGTGACAGTAGTACAGTAAAGGTCCGCCGGACAAGGCGCAAACATAAAGGTGCAGGTTAAGTGACAGGCCAGATGGTCCGAGTTTCAAACCAAAGTCACTTTAAAACATAGTCAGTTGGACTCCTTTCACCTTCCTCTGCTGAATGGGCAAATAAAGCACATTGTGATCGGATGTAAAGAATTACATTTTGAAAAAGTTTCAGAGCACCGTAGGCTAGAGTATATTTACATTGAGGAAGTATGCGTTTCTCAAGTAAATGTCCCAGCACAAAAGTGTAAAAATACCCCATTTCGGCTCAAAGTCCTGGATTTAAAAAAACAACTTAAGTATATATAGTTTGTGTAGTCCAGTGTTTGCTAACGTGTGAACTTTCTCTGATATTTGCTTTATAAGCAAGTAACTTTCCTCTTTAATAGTGCTTATAGTTAGGGCTGAATCAGGTTTGCCCTGGTCCAGCCCCTAGATATGCTGCTATAGGCTGCTGGGGGATGTTTTAGGATACACTGAGCACCTATCTCATCTTCTCTCTCGTCCTTATGGATGAATTTACATCTCTCCATTGCACCTTATTAACTCTGCTTCCTCCCCGGAGTCTTTGTGACTTCACATCTCATAGGGTCCATTGGACTGCTTCATGGATCGTGGAGGTCTGGATCTTGGTCTATGCCTACTACGAATTATTCATACATTCTGTCATATTCATTGAATGTGTATATGTAACTCTGTTCATTCAGTACACATGACATCTATTGCTTCTGTCCATCCGGGGAGAGGGATCCTCCTCTGTTGCTCTCCTGAAGGTTTCTTCCCCTTTTTCCCTGTCAAAGGTTATTTTGGGGGAGTTTTTCCTGATCCGATGTGAGGTCCTGGGACAGGGATGTCGTATGTGTACAGATTGTAAATCCCTCTGAGGCAAATTGGTAATTTGTGACATTGGGCTATACAAAATAAACTGAATTGAATAGTAGAATAATGGATACTTTTACCTCTTGAATACTCAAGGAAAGTACAAATTAAAATCATACATAACTACAGTGCATCAGTTCAACTTTTCTCTTCTGTTCAATTGGTCCGTTCCAATAAAAACAAAAGTCTTATTATTGCAGCGCCTCATATGACAAGACAGTGAATGAGTGTTGAGCAACATGCCACATTATTCTAAGCTATTTTCCAGCATGTCTGTTCAATTTGTTACCATTTATTTAATTTCCCGGGATTCAGAAACAAACATTAGGGTAATAACAAAAGCCAAAAAACCCCCTGCAGGTTTAGCCAGCAGTGAAGACACTGATTATGAATCATGGTTGCTTAGAGCATCACAACACCATTCCTGTCTACCAGGAATAATTTCTTTCAGATTTATTACCGTTGTTTTCCTCTTCTGATATGTTTTGATTGGTTTGAAGTAACTGACAAAAATAATCAAAGTCTCACTGTGATCGATTACCTAAACTAAACGTGATTACGTTTCTGGAAGTTCCGTGTTTGTAAAATGTGCTGAGAAACAAAATAGCTCGAAAACAGAGTTGTCCAACTCCAGGGGAAATAAACACACACCCACAAGCGATAATGCACACAGCGACAGTCTAGACCAGCTGCAAAAGCCCATAATCATGTTGGCAAGGTGCTTAAGATGCAGTAAATGGGAGGGCAGTGTCTTTAAAGCAAAGTGAAAACTCCCCGTGCATATCAGTATTGAACACTCTCACCCTCTCGAGCAAGCTAAGTGCATTTTATTGGCAACGTTTGCTCCAAAGATGAAATCATTTCACTGTTCTCCTGCGCCGTGCAAGCACTTCGCTATCTGCCTGATCAGAGTGACGCACACACACACACTCACGTGCATTACGGGCCGCAGCGCAGATGGATATTGATGACGGTGCAATACCAATTGGTGTAATTAATGCCCAGGTTATGTTGGAGGGACATGGACAGCGATGTGGGCCATTTATCACCAGTGGGCTTGCTTATTCTCGCCCCATTGAGCCATTGGAGAAGGCTGGCTGAGCAGAATCTTAATTGCAGGCTCAACCACCCCCATGCCTGGAGACAGGGGGGACAAGACGCGAAAGTCAAACAGCCAACCCCCTCTCCTCCTCCTCCTCCTCCTCCTCCTCCTCCTCTTGTCATCCCTTTGCCTCTGCACAGTGTGCAACGAGGGAAAGGAGGAGTATTACACGTGTGACGGTGAGTAAAGCGCACATGCACACACTTATCGTCTGCCGGATATCTAAGTGAAAACGGGGGGGGAGTCCGTCACACACGCTGCAGGACTCGGAGTAGATTACAGAACTCCTGAGGAAATATGTCTTAGCCCTCCGCCAAACAGACAGGGGAAGTGGATTGACCGCTGCCGAGACACCAAAACAAACATTCGCACTGCTCCTGCAACACACAACCATGTTTAAAGAAATGGAAAAAGAAGAAGAAGAAGAAGAAAAAAAAATCACGTTCTGCCAAATGGAAAATCGACAGGGAGCTCGCGGTCTGTATTTACCTCAATTGGTGTGAATGCCAGAGTCATTGTAGAAGATGTGCCCTTTTTAAAATGTGTTTCGGCAGGAGAGCGCCACGGTGTTTTACATGGATAGGGTCTTCTGCCAACATCACCTGGCTGTCTCTTTACAACATTTTTTTGAGAAAAAAAATCCCACTGGGTGTCTTCGTTTTTAATTCTTTTTTTTTTTTAACTCCCTCCACCTCCAACGAAGAGGTTAAGGTGCCCGTCAGAGGAATGCCTAATTGAAAACATGAATGTCAGCGATGAAGCAAGGCAAAGAGTGGTAGCATGTTAGAGGAGCCGACACACTGGGAATACCAAGCAGGGCTCAATAATGTCACTGCGTTTTACTGTGTGATGGGAGGGGGGTGTTGGGAGGGGCAAAGGACCAGTGGGTAGAAGGTGAGGAAGGAAGGAAAGACGAGAGGAAGCAAACCAGTGTTGACGGGTGGACGCGTAGAGATAGATATGTGCACACATGGTTGTATTTTAAGCATAGACCCTATATGAGAACAACATCATGGAAGCGACCTGTCAATCACAAAGGGAGCCACCCCCTTAATCATACTCTGCATCTCTTTTAATCTAAATGGGAGCCATCATTTACTAAATGAACGCCATGCTGTATTGAAGAGGACTTGAAACTAGAAAATTAAGACCGTAGACATTATAATTTATGATGTTTATAATGTTTACTGTGGTAATAAATCAAGGGGGAAGTAGTGTCTCATAGACTTCTACACAAGCGGACTTCTTTTTGCCACCAGAGGAGTCGCCCCCTGATGGCCATTAGATGGAATGCACGTTTTATGGCACCGCATTGCCTTCACTTTCGCCATGGCTGCCTCCTGATTTTTAAGCGAGAAAGTCATTGACCAAGCTCATGCACTTCTCTACATCCCTTGTCCCTCTTTTTGCTATTGTTTTTGCACATCACCACATCTCTCTGTGTCATTTTATCATCAGTTCACATCTCCAGTGGCTGACTGTCTGCCCGGCCAGCACTCGGTGAACAATGCTAATATTTCAACTGCACTCCATCATGTGATGCACGGCAAACAAGACACTAGCCCCCACCTCCCCCCCCTTCCTCCAAACCACTCGTGTCAATACAGGGGAGAGATGTAATGCGATATGATAGACTGGTGACCTTTTTCTGCAATCAGACGTGTCAATGGGATGACAAATAATCTGTTAAGTCAGGTGAGAACGCTGACGGTGAGCAATACGGAAGCCCAAGAGTTTCCACTCTTGGCTCAATCACTCTTAAACATCCTGTAAGAAGTAGTTGGTACACATGGACATACAGTACAAAGGGGAGGCACACATTTGTCCAGTCAGCACTTTGGTGTCTCCTGCTGACTTGTGTGGCTCACCACCACTTTGAATTTAACAAGCAGCTAGATTTTGTGACTCTGAGTCATGCTAACGTTGCATTCGCCACCTCTGTTGTAGAAGTATTTGGAAACAATAACTCGTACGAAACAATGTATATCGGGGCAAGTTGCGTTGGCCTCCCAAGCGGCTTCGGGGTCACGCACAAGATGTTCTACTCCATCTGGACCTCACCGTCGCATTGACTACCCCACGTCGCATTTTCTCACCTGGTAGCCTGCCAACACAATCTTTCCCCTGCAATCAACACTAGCGCCCCCTGGCGGCTTGGTGGGTCTCCTACTACTAGCGAACAAAGCTCACACGATTAAAACCTGGCAACAGAAAATGGAATGCATCCATCTAAATGAACTATGCCTTGTGAATTATTCCTTTTATTGGGACTCAAGCTGCGGTGGAGGTCTCGCCGTGGTCTGGAAGAATCCGTTTTCCTGCCAATCGGGGAGCACAGAACCATTTGCTACTTTTGAACTCCAGTTGACGAAAGTTGGTCGGCTAAAGACATTTTATAGGGTCTTAATTTATCGTCCTCACGGTCCTGTAGGTCAGTTCTTATCAGAGTTCACAGACTTTCTATTATCAAGATAAATAAAGTGCTACTGGTTGTTGATTTTAATCTGCAAATCAGTGATGCCACAAATGGTGTCACCAATGTCCTTTAATATCATCTGTAAATTGGCTGTAAAAAAAGACTTATTGTGCATAATGATAAAAGCACTGTTGATTCAGAGATTGTTTATAATTTGTAAGAATAAACGTATGATTTATATTAGACAAAAAGTCTTTACACTACACATTATGTATCAAACGATTATGAAATATGAATGCTGTAGGCAACGTTAGTACACTCCAGCGTGTCCACCACGTCGAGACCATTGCTGATTGACGGCGTGCAAAAGACAAAAAGTTTTGCGACAGTAGACGAGTGGAGGAGACATCTGCAGTTATCTACAATGCAACTTTCTCCATCCTACTCCCTCACCCCCCCCCCCCCCCCCCCCCCCCCTCCG
This sequence comes from Cyclopterus lumpus, assembly GCF_009769545.1. Lineage (NCBI taxonomy): Eukaryota > Metazoa > Chordata > Actinopteri > Perciformes > Cyclopteridae > Cyclopterus > Cyclopterus lumpus. The sequence continues at coordinate 6,114,224 of NC_046983.1, read as the reverse complement.
CGTCTATTTTCTTAACCCTCCGGCTAAACACACTTCATTGTATTCCTCATGTTGACTCGCAAGAAAAACTGTCACCACGGGCTCCAGTCCTGTGCCATCATCTGGCTCCTCCGAGGGGAGTGGGGGTTCTGTGTGTGTGTGTGTGTGTGTGTGTGTGTGTGTGTGTGTGTGTGTGTGTGTGCTTGGTGGGTGGGCTGCCATCCCTCCGTCTCTGTTGAACTGATTGGCATGGCAGTAGTGAGAGCAGACACTAATCTCATGTGCCAGGTTGAAGGCATCGCACGGGCTGCTATCACTTCCACTGGTAAACAAGTTGCCCGTACAGAAGCAATGCTGCCGCGGTAAGTCAGTTGACTCAATACATGACAGTGAGGGACGGAGAGTTTCATGCACAGAGGAGGCAGCGGGCTGACAGACGACGAGGATGTCCGGAGGTTCACAAGTTCAACGCCAAGTGAAGGGCACATATTTGTCTCGAGCAATACCGGGCGAGCGTCACTGGGTATTGCATCCATTTTGGACGTTTCTGCCTGATTAACGTTTGCAACTCTGTCGCCCCAAAGAATTATGTTCATATACGCCGAGATGATTTTGTCCAAAAATGTCAAACTGAGGTTTACGACCATGGTTCAAATCGGTGGCGAATTTTGGTATTTCGATGGGGCCACACAAATATTCATACAACAAATCTGATCTTGCAATTTAAACATAACATAGATGTATCGCATCAAACCATATTCTCACAACCAATGAACTGTGCTTGAGTGAGAGAGGGGAAACACTGCGATTGCCGTGACCAATGTAGTACCAACAACAGAGATGACAACATTCCAGCCAAATAAGGCCATCTAAAATCACACAATGAAGATATGACGACATATCTTACCGAGCCAACATACGGATTCACCAAAGGACTAGGGTAAAGATCTCTCAACGTCAAATAGACTACTCGGGAACAGCAGTGAATGGTGCATTGTTCCATCTGTGGACCAACCTTGTCCCTGTAAACATTGTATATGAAATCCAAAGGTTTGTTTAGGATAAAGGCTGAAGTGCCCTTCATAGCGTTGAGCATCGTAACTTCTGAAAAGAAGACATGGAAAGCAGAACGGGGCTTGTTTTCGTTTTGAACCACTGGTGGTTGAACTATCTTTAAAAAATATATATTTTCCTTCTTGAGATATGATTAAGTAATCTGGTCGATGTGGTCCCAAATATTTTATTTCTAATATTTTCCCTAGGGGTTAAGCGCTAAATCGTACTGTAGTTAAATAATCCATCACTACTGTTGTAGTTGTGGTGAACCTAAGTGCAATATCAGTCCCTCTGTACACCCTTGCACCATTCAAATCCACCAATGGGATGCCAATAGGGGCCCTGGCCCTCACTCCCAATCTAAAAGCACACGTTGAACGTGCGCGCACACACGCGCATGTGGTTTGTCGGAATAGAGCCACAAGTTGCAGTAGGGCCAGTTCTGTCGTGCCACCGCCAAGAGGAAAACGGGCAAGCAGCATCAGGACCAAAGACCCATTTTACACGCGGTACAAAGCAATATGCTTCTAGACAAGAGATTTCATTCAGAATAGGATGAAAAATTGCAAAGCAATTCAGCAGCTGAAGAGAGCTAGATATTTCCCTGAAGGGTTGGTAGAGACCCAAGACAGAGCTGAAAGGGAGTGAATACCGAGCTTACACTCGCCAGGTAGCCAGAAACATAACTCGGAGCAACATAACTCGAAACTGACACGTAGAGTTATGTTTGTGGCTATACCTTTTGTGGCTATACCTGGCGAGTGTACATAAAGCGTCATAGCTCGAAGCCGGTATTGAGAATGTTGAAACGAAACCTACGCGTTTGAGCAACTTTGGCAGCACAAACGAACGAACACACACACACACTGGATCCCCCCCTCTCACTCTTCGTGAAGTACACACAGCGTGCACTTGTATTGCCCGTTAATACGGCAGTCGTACTGAACCAGAAGGAACCGGGGGGATTTTCTGAGTTGCAATATTGACACATGAATTAAATATTTTCTACCACAGCACTTTGGTATTACCTGCCACAGCTAAGTCAATGCAGTCTCACTCACCCCAATCATGCATGCCACCCTCAACCCATCCCTCCTCCGAATCCTTTAGAAAGCGCTACGTTATTTATACGGGGAAGCCTTGAGTTATATATTCTACTTTTTAGTTTTTTTTCCCCCGGCACTGCTATGCTTCAAATTCATCCAGTGCAATGCACTCACTCAACCTCAAACACAGTCTTACACTGCTGGTAATCATGCAGCAGAGGGGGGGGTTAAAGGTCTTGCTCATGGGGACACTGGCAGCAGTTTTCGAAGGAGGAGCAGATCCCGCTGCTATTTGAACAGGCATTTGAAATGGATGATGAAACCTGACAGCATAAATCCTGAATATCCCCAGCGGTGACATAGGTGTTTTTATCACACATTTTTTTATCACACATGCCCCCCCCCCCCCCACACACACACACACACACAATCCCACAGCGATAGAAACAAAACATTAAATCAAAACAGAAATTGAAGCCTGCGTATGAGAACCGCTCGGTTAATAAAGAGGGTAGGAGCGTGGCGGCTGACACTAGGGTGGCGATGAGCACATAAACATCTGTTTTGTTTTGTCAAGACAGGCTGCTCCCTCGGGTGCCTGCTGCTTAGCGTCATCGAATCCATGTGGATTTGCCGCGAGAATGAATTTAGTAATGCACGTTGCAGGGCATTTGTGTGTGTGCTTATGTGCAGTGGGCTAATTAACTGGAGCCCCTGAACAACACACACATTTCTTTCTCCTCGAGGGGCGGGGGGGGGGGGGGGAAGACGGCCGGCAGAGGTTTAAGCGAAGGGTCCGGACACATGGCCTCTCGTGGGATGCACACTGTCGCTCCTCCCACCCCATTGGGTATAGCAAGGAAGTGAGAGGCAGGAAGTAAACAAGGTGGCCATCGGGACCTCAGGGTTCACACTTGGATTGTGTCGGTGTGTGTGTCAGGAAGACAGAGATAGGATGCAAAATCATATCTAGAGAGATGAAGATGCTTGTTATTCAAACTCAGACCTCGTACATCCTACCCCGTAGAACCTTTTATAGGATGGTGCTAAATACTATACACAGCGGCCCCCCCATTGTGGAAAAATGAACATTGACAGCATCACATTTCCTCCGCGTTGAAGTCCTGCAACCCCAATGCATCAATCAAAAAAACAACCGGTGATCGTCACGCACACCAACGTCCTTTGATGTGTCACATGTAAATACCCGATATTCTTGTCGTGCTTGTGTTCTCAAAACGCAGCTTCTTCTAACCTAGATACTTCAACAAGCAAGCCACCCTTTTCACGGGGCCATCAGTTTTATGCAAATAAGTAAATAAAACATGCATGCGTGTACATGCTTGACTGATTGCATCCGCCACCAACACACACATTCACACACACACACACACACACAGACACGCACAACTTTGTAACGTCTCACCACAATCAGATATGCGGTATAATGCTGTAACATGCATGCAGATTGTGCATACGAGGAAGCGTATTTTCTATGAAACATCAAAGACAAAGTGCTGGCCTTGTCTGAATAATGCATGCATAAACAGTTATTTCATACACAACGCAGCAGTATTTTTGCTAGCTGGTGTTGACGGTATAGCACTGAGCAAATAAAGCAGCGAGCAAGAGGCGACTCTCCACGGAGTATTAGCCGACAGATCTCAGCCTCTTCTCACGAACCTCATTCGGTGAATTGTATTAGCCCGCACGGAAAGCCGAATCCATTGATCTTGGCAGAGGCTCAAAATTAGCTAATTAATTAGTGCACGGGAGGGTGGGGGGGTTGGGTTGGGGGGAGGGTGGGGACAAGACAGAGCTCTTGATGCAAAAGTCTTCTACAAAAGTCTAAAAAAAAGTCCCATCCTGAAGTCGCTCCCATGCCCGTGGAGATTTCAGGTTGAGGCTGGGCTTTGTACCTTATGTAAATATACCGCAGATTAATTATTCATGAGAAAGTGTCACGGCCAGTGTTACTTTGGTATGCAAATGCCATATGTAAATAGACAGTGGCGTGTTGGACCAGCGGTCGGTTTCAGAGATCACTGAGGGATCAATAGTTGAACGGTTTAGTGGGAGTGCATTAGTTTATGTATGTACACATGTTCGTGTCAGACACTGTAGACGAGAGCATGAGGTTTAGTGATGCGGACTGGAGTGGAATAAAAGAAGTGGGAATTGTTGATGGAATTGCACACAGAGGGAATAGAAATGATGTTTTGACCAAATGTGTTATTACGAATAATTGGATTCCCTGCTGAGTCCATTATGTAATAATTCCTGCCAAAAAAAAAAAAGAATTCCTCCATTGTTATTAAACGATTTGCCGTTTTTCTTTCTGTTTCTGATTTTTAAAGAGGAATACTGCACAAAGAGTCCACTTTTCACAGTTAAAGCTCCTGAGAATATACCCACGCAGGTGTTTTCACTTACGATGCCTAATTAGACCTCAGCGTGGGCGTGAACAAACTAGGCTTGATTGACATCTCCCTGACTCCCCTGTTGCCACCTGTTAGGGTGAGACCCTGTTGTCAATCATATTGGCCCATCGATTTTAGGATTTATGACTAGAGGTTGAATCAGATGGACAAAAAGGAATCATGTGGACGCACAGGGCTTTTAAGGGTTATCTTAAGGTCTATATATACACACACTTACATACATAAGTGTGTACCTACTGTATCTTAGACATTGATAGTGTTGAGTTTTTCGCTTTTGAAATTTGAAACTGATTTCTGCCTTTATCCCCAAACAATGGAAGTGAATAATAATAATAATAATAATAATAATAATAATAATTTTAATAATAATCCCCAGCAGGAAGTGAACTAAGGAGGCTCAGTCCCATGGTCGCTGCTATTGGAACTACTGCTACAACTTAAAACATTTAAATAGTCCCCATCAATCACTGTTCCATTATTGTATTGTCGTATTTTTTAGTTATGCACGTCACATTAGCTAAAACCTAATCACCTCAAATATCGCAAACCTTACACTTGGGGAGTGAATGGCTTTTTTCATGTTATTTTCACCTCGACCCCAGCTCACTGGTGGGTGATGTCATGAGGTTATGAGGTTATGGAGTACATATATGAATCACTGGTGAAGGTGAGAAGTTAGACCACTGGAGATCAACAAAAACAACGATTTCACGGGGTGTTAAGTTACTCTTTAAGTTCACCAGTTACTTTGAGAAATATGGGAATATGAAGGGGGGAAAAAACACCTTTCATATAATGTTACAACTTTGTTGCGAAAGCAGATTGTGTATCTTCTACCATTTGATGCATAATTCATAAAGTAGCTTTTTTTATTTGTCCTTTTCAATTATACCAGAAAAACTACCTCAGCATTTAGAATTTGCCCATTTGTCATTCTAGCTATTCAAATTTTTCGAGTTCTGTTGATGAACCTGCTAATCGGGCCTTGTGGTGAGATTGTTTTTCTCAACTATGATTGATGTGCTTCTTATGAAGACATATCTTGGATGTCCGACACGCTGCTAACTAATGATAATGGGAAAAAAAGGCCACATGGCGCGGAGCTTTTTGGGGAACGCACTCCTTCTATACGTGTACCTGCGTGGTGATTTCCTTTGGTGCAACAGTAATGAGAAGTGCAGCAGAGTGGCAGAGCTAGCGGGGCACAGTGGGATGGAAATGGCTCGCTGTCTATCAAAGTGTCAAAATGGAATATAGCTGTGCTGCACTTTGGCCTTGAGACACGGGTGGGGGGGAGTCGGGGATTCAACACACACACACACACACACACACACACACACCTACCCTGTAAGGTCAATAAAATCACTGAGTCAAACCCCATATTCATGATCTGGCATGGAAGTGTGAGCGTCTTCGAGAGCAAAGCGGACGGAATGACAACAAACGCAAGTTGAGAAAGGGTTAATTCTTGAGCTAGAAGGGCTCTTAAGACACACGAGGAGGTTGCACTGTGTGTGTGTGTGTGTGTGTGTGTGTGTTCTGACCCTCACACACAGCTTACACATTCATCCACATGGGAAATAATGAGATCACTGAGATCCGTGGCATGTTCACGGCTGGTGCCCCGTGAATGTTCACAGCATGAGGCGAGAGCAGCAAGACCGACCTCTCTCTCTCCTTTTCTGCTGCTCGTTTCTCTCTCGCTCTCTCTTTCCGTGGGAGCATGTGTGTGTTGAATGCGTGAGGATGCCACAGACATGGGACGAGGAGAAAGAGAAGGAAAAAACAAACAGAAGAGGAGTTCAAGGATGTGAGTTTTTCTTTGTATCTGCAGCTTCACAGCAGGGTCCCTCACCTTTCGGTCCGGGGCTCTTGCATCACTGTTCGAGGAGCTGTTGTACATAAAAGTGTGTGAATCCCCCAACTTAAATTCAGATGTGGAAAAGGGCAAAGATGAGATATGAACATTACCAACCAGGCTACTTTTTTCATATGATATCACCCCGTGATTCATATGTCAAAGAGGATCTTCCTCACAATGTCTTCCGTAAAGGGAGAAATTCCACGCGGTGGCCTTTCTCCTCCAACGAATGAATTTTTTTTGGGGGGATCGTTTTTGAAAGTCTGAGTATCGTCATCATGTATTATTAATGCCGTCTGACTAAAAGCTCTTTTTCATGTTCTGATTGTTCATACAAAATGAAGAGCAGGAGCTCATCCTCTGAATCCGCACGGCTTTTGGGGGATAAAGCAGGAAGCCCCGGACAAGGGAGTCGTTATCCACAGTATAGACAACACTAGGCATGCTGCAAAAGGTCGTGCTTTTCCACACTGTACATAATCAGATGTCACATGGATGATGTAGCACGTGTATTAGGTTACAGGACAACATTACTGTTAGTGTTGGAGAAGGAAGGCAATCAATAGGACATGAAAACGCCCCCAAATTGCCGATGAGGCTTGTGGTGGGAACTTTAAAACATTAAAAAAGGGCAAAACACTATTTTTTAATAGTCCCATAGTTTAATTCTAAATATGTCGTCACGTTTGGATGTTAGAAGTATATCATTGTTGAGGTCAAACACAAACCTGGACTTCCACTGCTACCTCTGAAAACGTCTTAGGTACAGCCCCGATTCATCTACAGAGTTATGAATACCGATTTACCCTTATTCAAAGTTATTGTTTTAGCACCATATCATACGAAAGCCATTTAGAGTGCTTTATATACAGCCTTCAAGTCTCTGCAGCAACCAAGAAGTTACCCAGTGAAATGTGTGTCCCCTAGCAACACTTGTGGAGCAATGTTTACACCATTGTTCTCCACTGACGATCACTGGGATGAAGAGTTCTCCTCCAAAAATGAAAACATCATAGAAACCAAATAAAAGCTCCAAGGATGTCTTTTGTAGAAAAGGACTGTTTTTTTTTTGTTTTGTTTTTTTGTTAATGAAGCCTTTATTTGGCACATGAATAGTCATATTTTAACGTATCAGTTCTTTCAAATGCTCTCCCCCACCACTCTATTCAGGTTTCACCCCTCACACCGGACGCCCGCCTTAGTCAGCAACTTTGAAATCATATTTGACATTTTGTTTTCCAAAGAAAAATAAACTTTTCAGAAGGAATAGCATCCAACATTTCTTTTTTTTCTTTCCCTTTCAGCTTATTCATATTCACATAATCATTCGGAGTCGAGCATTAGCAAAGACACAACTTCAATATTTGCACAAGGTGTTTGCTGTCTTTGGGTGTAAAATTGGGGAAATTGGGTTTTCTAATGATTCATTTTTTCTTTTTCTCTCTCCACAACTTCCAGAAGTAAATACATTTTAGAACCTAGCGTGGATGTAAGGTATCAGGGGGCGGGGACTGTCGGGTCGTCAATCAAGCAGTCACCTTTCTTCTCAATCCCCTTTCCCACACAGTCTCCTTCCATCTATCTGTCATGTCTCCGCCTCCTGCAGCTCTTTCTCTCTCTTTTCTTCTCACCCCGCTCACTTTCTCTTATGTAAGTCCTTCTCATTAATCACAGCTCCGGCTCCGACTGCTATGGCTCGTATAGATTTTGGTCAAATTGCTTCTGCCACATAAATCTAGCGCATATGAATTTGTGTGCATTCGAATCACAACTGATGTGTGATTAATGTGAACGCGTTTTTGCTTCACCGCTGCAGATGTTTGGCCCCTTCAACAAGTAGCGCCTCGGCTTTGGTGGGAGGGGGGAGGGGGCTCGGTCTGAGCTGCAGGTCATTTCTGGGAGATCGGTCATGTGACAGCAGGGGTCGCAGAGAGTATTGTGGGTAATAACTACTGACCCGCACTCGCTGGAACGATATCACTCATACCTCCTCCAATTGTCCTTGTTTGCAGGTAAAATCTGTTTGTCATGTACACAACTGGAGGCGTGACAGCAAAAGAAACGATGACTGATGGATTAAAAAAAAAACTAAAAAGATATGCTTCTGCTGCAGCCACACTGCATGAATGTAACCTGGAGATGTTGCGCAAGGAGTCTGCGGATCAAATTTTTCAACAAATATTGATCGGGATAGAAGGAAAAATACCCGTATCTGACCTTCGGATATTTCATTATATATGAAATGATTACGCCATGGAAATAAAATGCGCACCACACATTGTTAAACAGTTAATGTGGCAATTACATATGCTTCTGAAATGTAGTGGAATCGAAGTATTAAGTAGAAAATTGATTTGGAGGAATTCAGCCTCGGCCTAATAATAGTACATGTACAGATGGAAACACTCGATTCCTATGAGTGATATGGACTGGAAATGATTTTCAAACTAAAGTAAACATTTAACATGAACTTGTTAAAAGTGATAGAAAGCTGAGAGAATACATTGAATGGAGGTTGTCAACGGGCAAAAATGCAGTGTCTGCATTTGTTTCTGTATCGTGAAGGTTCCACGTCGATAAACACAATAATCGGGGGAGTGGGGGTTAAATAAATCATCAAATAAAATGCATTACAACCTTTATATCTGTGCTACTGTTTGCGGTGCAGTCTGAAAACTTTAATTTAAAAAAAAATGTCTAAACTTCTTCTCAACTGCGCTGCCTTTGCAGGGCCGAATTGTTCAGGCAATAAAAGTCCACCCACCATATTCCAAATCACAGCAATATAAAGCAACCGCAGCAAATTCACTCAAAAGGAATGAATCTCCATCAGAAAACACGGACTTTATCGGATCCAATGTGATCACAGGAGTCGGAAGTGACTGCATTACCTGTGTGTGCGCGCGTGTGTGTGCGCGTGTGTGTGTGCGTGTGTGTGTGTGTGCGCGTGTGTGTGTGTGTGTGTCCATCTCCGCTGTGAGAGCAATACAATTAACTGTAAAGACATCGTCCACTGGGGTGTGATCGCCCCGCAAGATGAATGCTGATAGAATTTACGTGATCACAATTAAATCAAAGTTATTGCAGGAGCTTCTTTATGAACTTGTTTATCTGCTCCATCCTCGATACATAAAATAAAATAAAAAATTAGCCCTCAATCCCTCAGCGAGTACGTGAAAAAAAAAAAAAATATGAAACAGAAATCCATTTAACAAAGCCTTAACTGCTATTCCTCAGATGCAATTTCCCGTCGGTTGCGCTGGAAAAATAAAATCTAAACACAATAAAAATAAAAAGAGTGGATATCAAATAGCTTCCTCTAAGGTTTATGGTCAAACTCCCCCCCCCCCCCCCCCCCCCTTTTCCCCCAGCTGATGGGATTTTTTTCCGAGTCGTTATTTTTGCACCACTGGGCATAAACAGGGAATGGAATTCATATACGGAAAATGGCATGGCTCGTGTTTTGATGTTGGGAGAAGTAATCAATGATTTCATTAATTAGCTTTCCATATTTGAGCTCGATGAGGGGGGGGAGCTGGGCGTGCAGTCACTTCGATATCGCCCCTCCTCTGCCTGTGGGTTTCACCCACACCGTCTCCGGGACCCTCCCCAACACGACGCCGCTGAACGCTCCATTTACCACCTGTGGCTCTTTTTAGAGGCTCGTGTTCTCACAGCAGTAAAAAAAAAAAACCTGTGTGGGAGGTCAGTGCAACCGGACCCCCCATTTTCCCATGCGTGGGTGCCCGTTTGCAACTTTGCATGGAAGACAGTTAGAGATCAGGGCAATGTCAGCAATGATTGCTGGTGATGTTGCTGCCAGAGGATGTTTGTTGGTGCCAGTGGAAAAAAAAGCACCATCTGCGTATAAACTTCTAAACCAGCGCTTTGTTGTGATAAGATCAGAAGAAGAAGAAAATACACACACACACACACACACACACACACACACACGATCACGGCCAAAATGGACGTATGTACCTTTTTTAAAGATATATAGAATAGGTATTATTGACTGACGCCTCCGACTATCCAGTGATGGGAATGCATCTGGTAATTTCTGCCCGTCTTATTTATGGCGTTTCAGTGTTCATTCGCTGTTTTATTCATGAAAAATAAATCTCAATTCATTAGTATGCATCGCCTAAACATTGATGGCATTCAAATTCATTCTAATTTGTCTTAATTTCTCCCTCTCTCTCTCCCGACAGAAAAAAATAAATAAATTAATACTACCCACTGCTTATTCCATGCCAGGCAATTCAAAAATGCTTCAGAGAGGACAAGAAAAATGAGCCAGACCTATTTTGCATATCGACATGATTCAAACCTCGCATTTCTTGGAAGTGGCAAACATGCAGAAAAGAAGCCGTCACACTTTGGAGTTTTCAATTGAAAAAGTACATAAACAAAACAAAAAAACACTTCCCTCGCCTTGTGTCTCTCTCCAGCTGTGTTCCAACTGTACGTCCTCTTAATATTCCCCGTGACAGTTTTTCAGAAGGGAAAAAAAAAAACACGTCGGGAGATTTCTTTTTTGGGGGGGGGGGGGGGGGGGGGGGGGGATTTTACAGGGCATTGTGGTGTCCCATTACAACGCCATTAGTGGTTTGAAGGTGCCGGAGATCCCGCGGCGCTCTGTTAATCAGAGCGTGTACGGGAATGGATCTCTAATCACCTCGACTGTAATCGCCTCATACATCAACCAGACATACACTCCAAAACATATGAATATATGCGCGTTACGTCAAGTGCAAATACAGCAATGTATGCATACACACACACACACAGCTGCCATAAGTTCCTTTTTTAAAAGGAATGTGGACTCCCATAAATGATCGCCATTGTAGCTGTTGACCATGTCGAGAAACGGGACTCCAAATGGTTGCTAATTTTTCTCCCTGTCTGTGTGTGTGTCAATAGTGTTTGCTAACATATTAGCGCTAATGTGTGGGGAGGGGGGGAACAATATATATAAATTAAAAGGACTTCAACTTAAAATGCCAAATATTGCAGATGTGTAAACTAGAATGTGATTATAAATCCGTCGTGTTGGGATTTCTCATTTTTTTTAAATGAAACTGCAATATTAAATGGTTTGGGTAACATCCTGCTGCATGTAAGTGGATATAATACAGTGTTTATACACTTTAAATGCATCCTCGCATTACCGTTTTAATAAAGAGTTATTGTATTGTGTTGCCCTTTGGCTAATTAAAGGCTCTGAAACGATTATCCGTTGTAAATACAGAACGTGCACGCAAAAACAATGAAACCAAATAGACTTGTTTTACCATGTTATATTTTAATTTCTGCAGAGACAAAAATGACAAGCAATGTATTTACACAAACCTGTACAAAAGCAAAATTAAATTATGTAAAATATCTCATAAATAGAAGTGGACTTGCGTTCGATACACTTTGCCATGTTCAGCTAAGCTGCGTGCATAGTGACTCATATTAAAACGATGATAGATTTGCTCCTCAATTTCTATATCAACATCCAAGTCGCGGGACAAATAGTAATGGTTAATATTACAAATCTCATTACACACTGTGAAGGCTACACGAATACAGAGAGAGAGAGAGAGAGAGCGGACCAAACACACACACACACACACACACACCTCAGCCACGTCGGGGGCGGGAGCTTCCATGTTTTCTGGAGCACCGCAGTGGATATATAAAAAAAAAAAAAACGGAGAAAAAAAAAAACCCCGAGTGAAACGTCATCTTCATCGTCGTTGCCAACGTATGGTTTGCTTCTTTCTTTCATGTCGTCTCTTTTTTTTTTTTTTTTTTTTTTTTGGAGGTTCACACTACAGAGTCTTTGTTTTCCGTCTGATGTAGGAATTCAAAGAGTCACCCTCGCACCATCGCAGCAAACATCACACCGCGCTTATTTGTAGTACAGCGATTCATCACCTACAGATATGCACACTGTAAATCTGCACAACCATGAGGTGTGTGTGTGTGTGTTGCGTCAGCCGCTCTCCCCCAGCAGCTCTTCCCCCCCCCCCACCCCATCCCTCCCTCACTTTCACTCCTAGTAAACCGTTTTATTAGCATTTTTATATCCAGGCTCCCTCAACTCCGAGCAGTCGAATGTCTCCCAGCAAACCCCCCCCCCCCCCCCCCCCCTCCTCCTCTTCCTCCTCCTCCTCCTCCTCCTCCTCCTCCTCCTCCTCCTCCTCCTCCACCTCCACCTTCGCTATCTTGCTATGCTTCTATATTCAGTCCTAGTTTCAGCTTGTTTCATGCACAAAGAAGGTTACTTGACCTCAGATGTCATACATGTACATGAGTTGAACACGACAAAAAAAAAAATTTAAAAAAATCCTTTATATCATCATTATTATTACTACCAATAAGCAACTGTTGAATGTACCTGCACTCATTCGGCAATGCACTATGCTAGGAATGGATATTTCAACAAGTTAATTGAACCCAGCGAAACAGCCTGTTGTGTATCAGACCGACAGGCTCACTGACATTTGAGTGCTTGTCCTCCAAGAAGCCTTTGACATCATGGGATTTCATCTCAGATATGCAAATGTATTTTTCAGTCCGTTCTTAAATGCCAACCCCATCTACTCTTGTAAGCATGTCAACGTAATTGTTTTTTCCCCGCACCGTTTCCCAAACCGACATTTAAAAATCATACCAATCGGTATAAAAAGGCACAATTGCATATTTGCATTCACTCTAGTATTTTTGTTGGGTTTTTTTCTTTGTCGGCGATTTTTTTTTACTTTTTATTTTATTTATTTTTTCCAGAAGCACTCTAAATATACAAAGTGGCACCAGATAAAGAAAGAAAGAAAAAATAAAGTAAAACACATAGTACATTGTCATGATCTTTTCCACGGTGACAAATACACGTATGGGATTACAAAGTAAAATACAAGATGAGGGTAAAAAATTGCAAATCTCATGATATAAAGTGGACGTGAACTAAAAGTGAGGAGGATTTGGGTTTGTGTGGTTATACAAGAGACAGGGGGTGAGATTTTATCGTGTATGAAAAATAAAAATAAACGACAGTATGGACTGAACTGATGTACTAAGTTGTACTACATGTTACTTCAGGTACAACAAAAGCAAGCAACCAGGTGGATTTCCATGTTTACAGGGAAAACAGTTGTTTTTTTTGTACATTTTGTTTTACAGTTTTTTTTTCTTCTTCCTTCTCATTAAGTGAAGTAAGTTCCCATTAAACGTGCAGTAAAAAGTAAATATTTATGTATACAGTTGATAAGTATAGGAGCACTTTCTTTCCAACGAGTAGTACTTACAGACTATAGATTGCCGGATTGCAGAAAAAGCTGCTCCGGTCAAACCAAAAAGTTTTTTTTTTTTTGCTAACATAAAAAAAAAAAAAAAAAAAGGTTCCATTGCATCTGATATTCTTTTGCTTTATTACAGTCATGAGATTTTGCGCCTCTGCAGCTGCTAAAAAAGAAAAGAAACATCACTGTAGACAGGGGAGGCACAACATCTCAACATTGTCATGTGTCTGTGTGTTAGTGGTCAGCTCAAAAGATACACAATGGATGTTTTCGTTTGAGACATCACATTCTTATCTCAATGAGAAAATCCATTAAATGTAATTTAAACTTAAAGCAACTAAAAAAAAAAAAAAAAACTAATACAAAAGCTATTTTTTTTCTGTGTGTGTGTGTAATGAAGGAAATGCTTCGTCCTGGTTCGCGAAGCTTTGGTTTCACTTTGACACCAATATATTTTTTTTTCTCAGCCTCCAATCAAACAAAACTCCCCGTTATCAGAGACGTTGCGTTTTGATTGTTCTCCGTTGAGCTGATTGTTACATTCATGCTCAAAGATGCCGTCGCCACGTAATATGGAAAAAGCACAATCCACTAGTGCGAGGAAAAAGAAGACAAAAAAAAGGACTCTTGGACAGCCACGTGTGGGTTAATGTAACCTTGAAGGCTTGAGTAGAGGTGAAAAAGAAGTTGATGCTTGTCGTTCACGTGTACATTATGATATTTATTGCTCAGTCTATCACACAACAAGAAAGAAATAACAGTAAAAAGATGTCCTTGCAGCTGTTTTAGGATCAGCTAGGCCATGTTTACGCCCCTCTAATCCTATTATCGGTGTACATCTACAGTATACACTAAATATAGCCTACAAACACACACTATGTACTGCATAGCGGGAACGTACACACATACCATTTAAATTTGCACCTTCATAATTTTAATCTCGGTACGACACACTGTGCTTACCCAGGACTTTTAGTCCAGCAGTGCCCTTGGCCTCAGTTAAATGAATCTGCTTCTGTGTGTGTGTGTGTGTGTGTGTGTGTGTGTGTGTGTTCGTATACACAAAAAAAAAAAACGGGGGTAAGTATTACAACGTGACGTACACAGTAGCATCCAACTGAGGTGATTCGAATATCCACGGCCATGTGCTCGCATGCTTTTCCAGCCGATGCGGCAATTTTGCATCTAGTAAGAGGGGTTTGGTCTCAACCTCGCCAATCAAAAAGGACGAGAGACCGGAGGAAAGGTAGCGAGACCAAAGGGAACGAAAGCAGTTAGCGCCCGTTGTGGTCCAATGTTTATGTACAAAGAGGGCCCACTGGTAGGTGAGCGTCAGTCATCAGAAGTTCCTCGTACCAGTGGCGTTGTGTCGTCTGAAACGAGGAGTTGCAGCAAATTCCATCGGCTCCCATGTCTGGCCAAGAATCTCCATTTTAAAAAAAAAGAAAAGAAAAGGGGACTGACACAAGGGTGTGGTTTTCTGGGCTGAGTATTTAAAGCTTCAAGTCCTTGTAAGATTTGAACGCGGTTGAGTTTTGGTCTGCTATTGAGCAACTTTAAAATCACACACACACACACACACACACAAGTGTCTCGGTGACGGAATCCACGGACGGCAGCGTATGAGAAAGACCATTATGTCCAATATATTGTTGCAGCCCGGGAGCAGTGTTCTGAAACTTCGAAAAAAGAAAAAAAGAAGGCATAACCAGACACACTTTGAAGTCAAAATAGTCCACATGTACAGCTTTGTTTCTAGAAAAGAAAAAAAAAACACAAAACGGAAAAAAGAAATTGTCTCTTTTTGTACAGTGTCATTTTCGAGGGGAATGGGGCCTTCGTGGGAGATGTGTGTGTGTGTGTGGGGGGGGGGGGGGGGGGATGCATGCATGTATTGTATATGTAAAATGAGTTGATTATTGTACAGATTGACTGTCAAGCAGCAGATTGTGTCCGATGAGCCCGACTCGCCAGTAGAACAGCCTCCTTCCATGTCCCGTCACACTGCCCCTCAAAAGTTCCTCCTCCTCCTCCTCCTGTCTTCCAGGTCATGGCCGGAAATAGCACTTCAAAAATGGTGTTTGTGTAGCCACTTAGATTTTTATTAAGGAGCCGTCGTAAAAGTCTTTGGAGAAAGTTTAGTCCTTCCTTGCAGAACAAGGGTGGCTAAAAGCCGCTAGAGCTGTACCAACTATGCCTAGTGTTGCGTTTGAATGCCACGTGTCGTGGCACAGCGGCTGTGTCTCGCGCTCACAGGTACACCTCCCGTCGAGTCAGAGTACCGCAGGATGTCGGCTTGTACTCCCCAGTAGGTGCCAGCGGGATCTCCTCGGTGGGGTGGCGCAGCGTCTCCTCCCCACTTCCCGGAGAGCCGTAGGAAGGCGAGCCGAAGGCCTCGTAGGAGGAGGAGGAGGAAGCCATCTTCTTGTTGAGCAGGTTGCGATTGCGGTCGCCGATCATGTGCGCGGCGGCGGAGGGGTCTCCGTTGGCCATGGCGGCCATGGCGAGGGTCTCTTGGCTGCCGGGCTCGGCGGGGCCGCTGCCGCCGCTGCTGCTGCTGCTGCCGCTGCTGCTGCTGCTGCTGCCGTTGCCGCTCATGAAAGTGGAAAGCTTTGGTTGTTGAGGGGTGGTGGTTGACTTTGATGGCCGTCGCTCGGGCGACGTGCGCACAGGCATCCAGCAGGAGTCCGAGTGGCCGTACTCGTCGCATTCCCGGGTGCACTTGCCGGTCATGGCTACGTCAGGCAAGGGCCGAGAGTCTAGAGGAAGCAGAAGGAGAAGAAGCTAAGTTAAAGACACTGTTTGCTCTATTAAAGTGGGATATTTAATGATAATAACTAACATGGATGCATATTTTTCCTAGCACTTAGTGTTTGGTGTTGGTATGTGTCAAATGGTCATGAATTCCTTCATTAGATGCGTGAATTTGTATTTTCTCCCTAATGAGGTCATCACAGCATCTAAATGTTAATGGAGAAGGTTTAAAACAATATGTATTAAAAAAAAATTAAAAAAAAGAACGGTCACGATGGTTCCCAGGCGACCGATTGTCACAGCCAATGCAACTTCTGACTGTTATCGCTCGTGGAGATAAATGTAGCTCCGACGGATAGAATTGCATTTGTTTTTCATGCAGAAACCCATACCACATGACAGAAACGGAAAACACCAATGAAAAGAAGACTCCACTGGCTACGACAACAGCCTCAAACTAAAAAACAGTAGCGTGAATCAGAGTTGAAATAATGTCATGCTTCAAAACGTGTTTGTGCTGAGAGTAGGAGGAGGAGGAGGAGGAGGAGGGTGGGGGGGAGGAGTTCGGATTGCCATGATCTAAAATGTAAGATGCACAACTGGGCCTGCTCTGTGTATTTGTGTGTGTGTGTGTGTGTGTGTGTGTGTTTGTGTTTGTGAGATGTGAGTACCAAAAAAAGACCGTGTTTCCTTATCTGGTGATTGACAGACGGCAATCACATTCTGATCTAAGTAGCTTAATAGCTTTGTCTGGCTAAAGCACCCCGATATCCTCTTAAATCCACTAATAGGGTTCTTAACCAATTACCTAGCTGGAAGCTGGCCTCAGATTAACGATGTCTACTGTATTATTTGGGAAAGCAAATTATGTGCTTACAAGGAAAACTGTTTTGACAGATACGCTACTGTCCTCGACTACTGTTTGTTTCAGTGCCATATGTGGAAGATAATTATCACAAATATAGAAGAAGAAAAAAGAAGCTGAGTAGCTCAATATAAGATAAAAACTGTAGGATCCGTATGACATTACAAAGAGTTAATAAGAGTGCCGATGTTATAGAGATGCTATGTTAGATGTAATTTATTCATGAAAGTATGGAAAACCAAAAATAAAGCAAAAGTGGAGGGTGAGTGCAAACCAAGCCAAAAGCATGCCTTTGCCCACATACAAAAAAAAAAAGTTTGAACCATGGCTTACTTTTAATGCTCTTTTTCTCCTGTAAAAGACAAAATAGAACAGAAATCACTCTTTATGTATCGCACTTGCAATATTTGCAATATATATATATATATATATATATATATATATATATATATATATATATATATATATATATATATATATACACACACTGTATGAGAAACCTTAAGCAGCATTGAAACTGTCGCAAACAGAAACCGTACCATGCAGAGCAGACACGGGGCTGAGGACCGCAAGCAAAAGGGATAGGTCGCAATAAAAAGATCGGAATAAAAGAACGTACGACCGATCGGAGGGTTTTAAATCACAAGAAACTAAATCACTCTCGCTACGAATGCCTCTTTTTTCTTTTTAGCAAAAACATCGGGCCATTCTTGTGCAGCCCAAAAAAATAAATACTCATTAGAATCCATTTTCGTGACACAAATTACCTTTGTAAAACATCAGCTAATGAGTGCCAGTCTATATATATATATATATATATATATATATATATATATATATATATATATATATATATAGCCAAAGCCTCAGGCAGCAGCTTT
Organism: Cyclopterus lumpus; assembly: GCF_009769545.1. Taxonomy (NCBI): domain Eukaryota; kingdom Metazoa; phylum Chordata; class Actinopteri; order Perciformes; family Cyclopteridae; genus Cyclopterus; species Cyclopterus lumpus. Next base: position 6,096,052 of record NC_046983.1, on the reverse strand, counting down.
ATATGAATATAAAAATAACTGTTCATCATTTGTCAGCTGCAAACAGTCGAGGTGCAATGAAACGTAAAACAAGTTGAATAAATGAGATGGCAAGAAACACAGACGGATGCACCGGTGATCACAAATGGTGAACATGCCAGCTGATGTGGTGGAAATGATAGCGGTGGCCATGGATCATGGCACGGGAAGGAGAGCCTCCCTTCTCCTCCGTCTCGACTTGACAAACACAGCCATCAAAGAGACAAGTGGCTACTAGGTACTGATGGTCTTGCTCATTTTCGCCGATACGATTGAGCCATCGGGCTACCCACAATGCACGGCGGCGGCTCTCACGGCGGTCCCGCGGCGCCCCCCCCCCCCCTGCTCCTGAATGCTTATCCAATTGCCTCCTCAACCCGCCAGTCAAGTTCAGACAAACTGTGGCAGAAGTAACATTAAAAAAAAAAATCAGCGGGGACGACCTCTCTCTTCCGCCGGCTCTCGCGGGTAAGCGGCCCCGACCTACGGGCATCACGTCTGCGGCGCCGTGCGCGGTGAGCCGCCGAGGTTGTTAGCCGGCGCTCTGTGTGTTGTCCGCACTGAAAGGAGGCTGATTATTTCCTCGCCGCGCTCCATTGACTCGGTAGGCTTTGCTCAAAATGAAGACGTTTCCCGCAGAGCTAATGAACTGGACCGCTATATGGAAGCAAAAATGCTGGATTCTTTCCTCTTTTTTCCATCTTCACGAGAGTCACCTCCCTCCCTCAGGTTGGGCCGTAAATACGAGTACAAAAATTAAGTATGCTTGAGTTGTCTTATAGCGGTGTGTAATGCTAAATTACTTCTAATAGTTAGATTATTATTGATTTTCACAAGGATAGAAAGAAACATCACTCGTCACATTTGCTTGTACACCTTCGCTAGCCTATTTCATTCAAAGTTCACATTAAATTCGAGAATGCAAGTCTGCAGAATAAAAGAAAATGATGCATGATTAAAAAAAAAAATCTATTGTAATTGTTTCAAGTATTTCTATGGAGAGGTCACGCATCGTGGCTTCCAAAAATATCCATAGACCCTTTTCAAGACCCGATGCAGAAATCAGGACGTAGAAAATGTCATCAAAGAAAGGCCCAAAGAGCACTGTGGGAGGCTTTTTGTTACATATTCACAAACATCCCGCGAGCTCACACTATGAACCATAACGCAACACAATACAAAGTGGGTCACCCGGCTGTGTATTAAAAAGCCTCCCTGCAACACAGAGCCTGAACAAGGAGACCCTCCGTACCGGGTTACGTCCCCCGGGGCTCGGGCCTTGTTGTTTGGGGATCCGGAGCCACAAAACAAGTGGCGCAGTCCGGCCCCCGCTTTCTGCATCGCTGGAAGAGAAGAGCTTTTTAGCCGGTGCTCATAATGGCCCAACGCTCGACGCAAGCCATTAGCCCTTTTATTTATTTTTTTATTTTTTATTTTTTACATCTACTCAAAAGAAGGCTTCCAGATGTTTGCGCCTCACACTGTTTCGACGGTGAAGACTTTTCCCCGGCTGTGCACGCAGGCTGAAAGTGGGCCATTGGCTAGTCAGCCGCCCTATCAGCTGACTAGCTTACACTCGGGGATATTTCAAAAAGAACCTCCGCTGCCGGGGTGCAGTAGCAATTTGATGCGGCTTCTTTAGCACCCGCTAAAGATGTTGCAGTGGTTTAGGGGGGTGGGGGGAGAAAAAAGAAAATGGAGGCTTATAGAGTGACACTTTTGTGTGTTTTCGTTTTGCGTCGTAGTACGGCACACTGTGCTTTCACTGCATGTCAGCAAGTCCCCTCGCCAGTCCGCATTCATCTACGTCAGCGCCACTTTCCCTCTTGAGCTGTGCGGTCCCACGCACCATCACTTCCTCCCTCTCTCTCTATATATATTTCGCTATGAAACGCCGCGGCCTTTCGCCCTCTCTTTTTCCTGCCGGCAGATTCAACCCAAAACAGCGGAGGGGAGGGGTGGAGGGCGGAATGAAAAGAAAGTTAAAAAAAAGGGAGACTGAGGAGGGAAGAGGAGACAAAGCAGAGGTGATGTGTCCGCGTGTCTTTGACGGACATTGGAGTCGGCCGGACAGCAGATAGGGGTCAGAGCAGAAAAGGGAGGATGAGGGCATTCGGGACAGGGTCAAGACGGGGATGATGTAAAGAGGGAGGGATGGGAAGAGAATAAAAAAGGAGCGAGAGAAAGAGAGACAAAGAGGGAGAGAGAGCGTGTGCCGAGTATAGCGGGGTCAGGGCCTGGGAGAAGGGAAGCGGCAGATTGAGTGGAGAAGACAGCATGGCTGCCTCTGGGCCGTCACAGGCCAAACACACTGCCAAAGAGAGCAGTGGAGAGGAGAGTCGGGGAGACAGGAGGGAGAGGAGAGAGAATTGAGGACATTAGCAAAGACAGGAGGAGCAGGGAGGAAAGGACAGAAGAAGAGAGAGTTGATGATGAAAGGGAACTTTGACAACAAAGACGCACTGTGCTGTAAATAAATCCCGGTAGCGGCGCTCGCATTACCGTATCAACCCAAAGACCTCCATTTAGCCCGTTCAACGCTTCAAATTATCTCCCCGACAATACAGTCCCGTGTTCGGGGTCGACGCCCAGCGCCACCATCGTCCTCATTTAACTCAATCTAACACACCTACCGTCACATCCCCTGCATTAGGGGAAACTAAAAAACACTTTAAGCTTCACATGGCTCCAACGTGGAGACACACATTTGCACATCTTCTCGATGGAGACAAAAGAGAGGAGAAGGTTTTCAGGGTGAGGGCAGAACGTACGGCGAGGTCCGGCTTGGAAATGGGCTGGCGATTGCCTCGCAAACCTTCATCAAAGGCCCGCCCGTTCGGACAGATCTGTTTCACGCGGCAGGAGCAATCAGCGTGAAGATGACAGCGTACATCGCCGGGTGTCACACGGATTACTCCCGTGTGGGCTGAGGGAAGGAGAATGAAATATTTATCCTGGAAAAGGAAAGGAAAAAAAAAAAAAAAAAACAGCTGCTGGAAATACTCGGAGGCCTACGTGACAATATGGGAGCGGAGAAAGAAAGGGAGGCAAATGAAAAGTGATGCTGAGAGACGGCGAGGAAAAAACAAAAAACAAAACAAAAGCGAGACCGGGATAGGTATGAAAGTCAAACGGAAGACGGCAGGCAAATGCAGCTCCACGCGGTCGTCTTGCTCACTTTCTAAACATTCTCGCCTCAAACAGGGTCCCATTTAATTAGGTGGAACTTGCCGACTAATTACGGCGTAAGAGCGAGTCTCACTGTGTCTCGATTTGCAGGGCCCCTGTGGCATCGCCTCAAAGCCGAGAGGTCCTCGGCATCAAAGACAGACAGACTCTCGCTCTGAATTCACACACACACACACACACACACACACACACACACACACACACTAAAGGGTGGCTGTGGGGAACCAAAGGGAAGGATATGGAGGGAGGAGAAGAGAAGAGGTGAAGGGGGGAAACGTAGGAGCGTCGAGAAGAAGAATAGCTGCTAAATTATTAACGGCGGCGGGGTTCAGGTGGAACGATATCCACGAGAGAAAAAAAAGAAGGGTATTTGTCTTTCTCTTGCTGAGATGTTTGCCAGACAATTAAAAGGAGGGACGGGAGAGAGAAAGGCATACGCAGTGGTGCAGATGAGAAGGAAAAAAAGAACAAAAAAGGAGAGTCCTGGGGAGCAGTGACCTTTTGAAAAACGCAAGTCATGGCGCGCACCGCCAGCGACCACATTAATTGATTGCAATCACGTCAGCGATGGAGATTTCTTCAGTGGCACAGTAATCCCGTTTAGTGCAGTTAGGATCGGCCATTTTTTTTATTAAAAAAAAAAAAAAAAAAAGGACCAGAAAATGACACGTTCTCCGTCTCTTTTTAGCACCGCTCTTCTGTACATGAGAAATACTGCACGACTCGATGCTGCACTGGAGCCATTCTGAGCCGCCGGCGGCCATGTCCATCTCCTTGGCAGACCTCCCCGGGAGCATGGGAGGCCATGCTGCTTCCTCAAGTCGGAAAACACCTATTTATTTCTGCTAGACCGGGAATTTAACGTTGCCGTTCAAAAACAACACCTTGTCACGAGCTAGAGAAACGCTTGTTGTGACGTGGCAGCAGGTTATCTATTGTCTGCCTTCTGAGCTTCTTGAAGTATTTACTGCTTGGCAATGGCAACTAAGGGGATGATCTGGATGATCCCCCCCCCACCCCCCCACACACACACACACATATACCCCCCAGACTGGCTGCAAAGAAAACCAAAAGGAGAGGGAGAGGGAGTGACTGAGGGAAAAGATACAGAGCCCTGATCGAGTTTAGTAATGAGGTGTCACCTCCCTTTCCATCCCTTTTTCTCGATACCCAACCTCCATGTGGAAAAGCATTAAAAAAATCCACATATATCAGGGCCACTATCATGTACTTTTAGGATAACTTTTCTCGACTATATGAATGTAGATGATGACATCGCCTCCTTTCCATTCTCCCTCTTTCAGCTGCTGCCTATTCCTTCACTAGCTTTAGGATTACTCGAGGCATTATGGGTATGATATGGCCGCTTCCCTCTTCCAGCAGGGTCAATACTCTTTCTGGAATAATGAATGCACTGCGGCCTGCTCCCGAGGTAATTAATTGAGGAGAGATTAACTAGCATAATTTCATTCTGGTGACGATCTCTCAGCCAATTACCAAATGCGGCTTGCACTCTTCCCTCCCCTCTGCACGCATGCTGCCTCTCCGGGTCTCAACCTCTCTCTCTGCCCATTTGAAGAAGTCAGCACTCAAGCCGAGGAGCTCCATAAATAAAAATGTCCCTGCATGTTGTGCGCACTCATTCATCTTGCATGCGTATGCGCGCTCACAAGTGCAGGGGCGAAGCTTCTCGTACGGCGGTGGGTTGTCGTGCTAACCGGTAGCATATTTTCTCAATCTCGGGTACGCACAAATGCAGACAGGCACAGGTTTGCGTCCTCTGATCACTTCTGACCCCCTCGCCTTATCTATAAGTGGAACAACGGCGGGATGATGTGGAGAGGAGAGGAGCCGAGAGACTCATCCACTCTGCTAATAAGAGCGATGGTGCTGGCTTCCTGCCACGCACACACACACGAAACCACTCTACTCCACACGCATCTTAAAACAAAAAAGGCATTTGTGTGTCCCCCCATCAGGCTTATCCTCGATGCACAATCACCTTTTAGAGGCTACAACTCATACATGTGTGTATGTAATTCATGTATGCTTAAAACATTTTTTTTTTAAACATTGCAGTATATAGAATACAGCACCATGTGCAGTTTTCTCCGGCATGGCACGCCGAGCTTTATGCGGAATACTCTGGAAGACCCGCAAGGATTAGCACTAGCCGCTCTCTGCTATGGTGCACACATGCAGCCGATAAAACATCATGGCATTCTGTGCTCATTTTCAACCTGACATCAACCATGCAGCGTGTGTAAAGCCTGTGTGTGTGTGTGTGTGTGCGTGTGTGTGTGTGTGTGTGTGGATGCTCAGCATTCCCAAGCACGGACAAGAAGACAAGCACACAGTGTTATTTGATAAGACAAACACAGCACAGGGATGAAGGGCTGGTGGGTGTGTAGAAAATGGTAGGGCTTACTGGAGCTACTGCGAGCGTGTGTGAGCGACGGGTTAAATCAGTTAAAGAAATGTGTTGTTTTTATTGTTAATTCTTTCTCTCTCAAACCCCCCTCCCCCCCAACTATCCATCCCAAACACACGCACACACACACACACACACACACACACACACACACACACACACACACACTTGCACACTCTCTTGCTCTCTCCAGTCTTTAGAAAAGGAAGTGTCATTGCTTCTTTTCCACTGTTACTCTTATCGCACACTCGCAGGCGCACTCACACAATAGCCTGTTTTACACCATTAAATGGTTATTTGTCAAAATACAATTTCGATTAAATCCCCTACCCTAAAATAAAAAAAAAAAGAGAAAAATAAAGTCTGTGATCGTACTAATAAGAGGCCTAGACATACTACTGTAGGTCTATCAGGAGAGAGGGGCAGCGCTTCCAAGATGACCGGCGGTAGTTTCCAACGTATGGAATTTTTTATCGTATGCCGTTAAAATGAATGGTGACAACACAGCGCATACGTCATGTTGCGCCCTAAGCAGCGTATGCAAAAAGTATAACACCACTTGGCAAAGACACTCATAACACTGGCAACTCAATTGCATTCAAATTTCTTTATGTCCTAAATTTAGCACGACCTACACGTCACAAAATAATGTTGTATTGATGCGTTGCGTAACTTCCGTTTCCAAAACACAGAAGCACAACTCCAGAAATTGTAGTCTGTCCTCACAGTGCGAAATGTTCTCCCTTAGCACCTAGAATCTAAACTGACGCTTCCACTTGTGACAGGTAGCTACCAGCAGCGGGCTAGCTAGTTAGCTTGTGAGTCAGCTGACACCCACCGCCCACCATCCTCGAGCGTAGCAATTAGCTCTCGGCTGCTAGCACGTTGTAGGCCCGAGCGAGCTGGGCACGGCGAGTCACGACCTTAATGGAGAGATAGTGGTGGAAATGTGGTCCGGGTAATTATGCTGACCTCTAGGGAGCGGCTCTCACCTTTTTTTCCGCACGCCGGTTCATGAACAGGCACAGGGGGGGGGCACCGCTCCAAGGCCGAAAAAGGGCCCAATGTTATTCGGAGGGATTTGTTTGTCTGAGCTTCAACGGGTTCACGAAACACGATGAACTCCTGTGTTTTAACCTCAAAGCTCTGAGAAAAACTGATCTGATCAAGTCCTGCTGATCTAGTTGGAGAAATAGTGCATGTGTGTGTGTGTGTGTCTGACTTTGGGGTGAAATGTCACGTTAAGTTTTAGTATGTATGTATATCATTTAAAAAATGTTAGGGGACCGAAATGGTGTACATTTCGCAGTGACCAAGCACCTGAAGAAAAAAAAGCTGCCCTTCACCCTTTTGTGATTGTACTCTTGGTCATCTTCCCCATCTGACTTCTATCCCCCCTCGAGCTCCATTAGGCTACAGGGACGTGATAACACTCCTGGACACAGCTTCACAGTGTTATGACCAGGGTAACCAAACAAGCGATCAAAAAGGTTTTAGAGAATTTTCCTTACAGTGCACCTGCTGGGAAGGTTAAAAACAAACTGCATCAAATGGCCCCTGATGAAAGGGCTAAAAGGATGTGCCAGTCAGCAAATAGGTTTTCAAGAAACTCTTTAATGTATCCTTGAGTCTGACCAGGGGGCCTCTCTCAGGTGTAAAGAAACGCACACCAAAAACAACCTCCCACAGTGTTTGAGCAAAGGCCTCTCTGACAGCATGAAGGACCCATCCGACATGCCAGACATCTGCTCAGGGAGTCTTGATCGCCACCATTTGCATACCAGTCCCGTGTACACGAATATGTGCACGACATACACGATGCCAAGACGTCACCGGATATCTGGCTCGGTCCCCCGCAACGAGTGGCGCGGGAGCTCGGTCGAGATCTGTGATCTTGGATTTCTCGAGTGCCTTAAACACTATCCAGCCACTCTGGCTCAGGCAGAAGCTCAGAGCGATGCGGCCCGATAATGCCAAGGTGTCCTGGATTATAGACGCTCTCACAGATAGGCCACAGTTTGTTCCCTCCTGTGCCGTCACCTTCCCTATTCGCTTCCATCTTTGACTTGAAAGTGCACCGCGGTCCAGAATTTTCCTCTTACGATTTCTTAATTATGGGGAAAAGTAACACCTAATCTTCTCTTGAGGGAGTGTTACTTTTCTGTACATTTACGGCATCATAAATACCGAAATAATACTTTGAACACAGTAATGCATGTACATATTTTTGTCACCCTTTTATTTTTTCCCATGCATGCATGTATGTGTCAACAACATACAAGCTGCGTGTGCACTTCCCGCGTCGGGTCAGATTACTCGCCGTGAAGGAGGAAGGAAGCCCATCTGAACATTTTTCACCGTCCTCTCCTCTTTCTCTCTCCTCCTCCCCCCCCCCGCTTCACCAGCTTAAGGGGGTGTCAGCGGCAGTGGCGCGCCGCATCTTAAACATCGATCACTGCACGATTCCGTTTTTTTTCCTGGCAAACAAACGCCACAGGGAAGACAACAAGGCTCTTTTTCAGTCATCACTCTTAAGTCGCGTCCTCTCCTTGGAGCTCCGAATCTCGATTGTGAAATGCAAGCGGACGCTCGAAAAAGCACGTTTTCGCATTAACGTTCACATTTATCACGTGGATAAACAAGGAAAAGATAGATGATTGGGAGCGAAACCCGGCCCTGGATTCGAGTCACCATAAGCCCGCCTCTCTTTCAACCCCTCAACACACGCCCTTTTTTAGCCGACCAGTTGAGCAATATAGAACTACAGCGCCATGGCTGCAGCAATACGCAGTGTATTATTTAAAGCACCAGGGGCCCAAATTTGTCACTCTGGCAGGCTCATCACAGGCGAACATCCTTTATGAAATGCACTTTTCACGCTGCCTGTCGGGAGGGATCAAAGCAGCGGCAGCCTTGCCCATTTCTCCCTCTTCAGTCTCCCTGCTCCGATTCTGACTGACAAAATGAGTCCATTCAAACCAAATGGATCCCCAATCAAAATAACGAGAGTGTGAGTGAGGCAAAGAGACGGGGCGAACGAGATTCATATCGTGGGTGGGTGAGGTTTGGACAGGTGGGCAGAGACTCTGAAATATGGACACTCATCCTCTCTTATCTTGGCTGGAAATGGTTGGATGTGGGATATAAATGGAATCACGGAACTTGAAACCATGTTTCATCACTTCAAGAACAAAAGCGTCGCGTCTGAACGATTTCAGTGCATCCACTTGACGTCTCGACAAAGCACGCACACCGGATAAGATGAGTTGGCATCACCGCATAGTTATTGTAAAAACAGTTAACTAGCATAGCTTATGTGGCGAACATTAGCTACACGGTGCGATGTGAAGTGGGGCGCATTTAAAGCTCTTATTCCGAACCGGTTCAAACTGCCTATTTCAAAAAGGTTTAATTCAGAGACCAGAGGTTGTAATGCAGCGGCATTGATTGGCGGTACTTGAAAGCCCCGGCAGATATTTGGTGGAAGTATTAGTCTACCGATTGCACCTTAAAGAGACTCTTGAGGATGGTGAATTAATACTTGAAGAGTTCAAAAGCCCCAAGTTCGCCACATCATTCTGTACATTATTTTCCGGGCTTGTATGATACTCAAATTAATTTGACATTCGATGACATGGAGTTCGTAACGCAACTTCCCCGTGCCTTTTCTCCTTTGCCTTTGAAGCTCGGAAAAACATGCTTCATTATTCACCGAGCTTGACAGGCCTACTCCCCGCCCCTCCTCCCCCCCCATCTGCACCCTCTACCCACACCGCCATCACCATCTTTTTAGCAAAGCGCTCAACCAATTGATTCCCCCCCCCCCCCCTCTTCCCTCCGTCTGCCTCTTTTCCCCTCCGCTCTTGATTCTCATGCTTCTGGGTTGTGGGAAATATTTATTCACATCGATCGACGACCGACCTGATGGGTCTTTCATGAGCGTCAGAACTCAAACAGTTTTTGTCCCACAATTGTCTCCAAATATCAATCACCAGTGGGAGAAGTGCGGGTCTGACTGCAGATCAGGGCAATCAAGGCCCAAAGGCCAGACTCATCTTCCCGACAGAAGTAGAAAAACACACAGCAGACCACGGTGGAGTGACCCGTGATGGAGTGTTTGTGTATGCTGAACGGTGGCCTGTGAGCTGTCAGTCCTCACCGACAAGGTTTCAAGAGACAAAACAGAACTTTTTTCCGGTCCACGTCTGAGTCCGGGCCTGGAGGCGCAAAGTAGTCGGGAGGAGGGGGGCTACACAGGGAGCGCTCGCATGGTAATTCCTCCATCTGCGTGGATCACCATTAAATATGCAGCGCCGACAGGATATTTTCGGCATCAAATTTTCATGGCATCAAGCAGTCTCCCGACAGCCGCGTCTGACGGACGCTCTCGCACGTATACGATGACGAGGTTCTCGAAGGCCGTCCTGGTTCTCCCCGCGTGAACGAAACGCAGCGTGGCTCACGTGTGATGGGACGCGGCGGCGTTCCTCAAGGGCCTTCGCTCCCGTCTGCGTGCTGTCCCCCCCACCCCCCCCAACCCCGGATGGACACCTTCGGCACCGATTCACACGCGTGGACGCACAGCGACGTCACCGTTTAACGGCTGTCCCGTCTGCTGCCTACACAAAACCGCATATAAATAGTTTTTCCCTCACAATTATGACGCAACTAAAAGGATCTCGAAGCTGCCGGGTTGTCAATTGATGCCTCGACGACAATATGTTTGCTAAAGAAAGCGACGTATACGTACATTTAAATAGCCAGCTGTACAGTCCGTCGACATATTACACAGTGCAGTTGGCAGCCAAACTCGTAGTAAACACATTACGTCTAGTCCTCATGAACATCACGACCCAATCTGACTCAACTGCTCTTTTCTTATTCATATTCTGTTGTCACATCCAAGATAAAAAAGCACATCATTCCAGCAAAAAAAAAATCAAACTCGTTCCACCAATTTGCTGCATGCAAGGTCATATTTAAATCGGCTTGCATTGCAGCGAGGGAGACGGAGGCGTTGCCATCCGTGTCAGCGCCATGAAAAAATGGCAAAAGCTGCGTTTGATAAATACGCCCGGGCGGACGGTCACAAGAAGTGTGGGGAAAGGGAGAGCTGCGGAAGTTTCCGGCTCTGTCCAAGGGCAATGGAGATGTACGCTTAACACATGGTCACTTCACCCTCATTATCACCCTCACATTACACACTACTTTGTAGAGACCAGAAACATGCCTCCGGCTCATTTTGGGCACCATTAAAAAAAAAAAAAAAGAAAAGAAAAGAAAAGAAAAACCCTTATCACGGAGAAAGCTTTCAAGAAAGAAAAAAAAAATAATTAATAGTATAGTAATATTACATCAAACTAAAAAATACTGGATGTATCACTTTCTACACACACACAGCTACATAAAAAAAAAAAATCCTTTTGATGACTCCCAATATTTGCTTTCTATACAGTTCACTGTTTGAAAGATTAGCATTATCTCCGTCCTTTGAGGAAAATAACTCACCCAAGAATAGGAGATAGCAGTCCACAGCATCGACACAGTGCGAGTCATAGGATGATCGGCTGCTCGGCAAGGACATGCTGTGTTAATACCTGATGAGCGATACTTGAAAAATAAAAGTTATATGTATTTACTTCCTTTGTTTCCTCTCGAGAGGCGGACGGGGGGGGGGGGGCTCCTTGAGCTACGGTGGAGTGTGCAACCAAATTAAGAGCGAGAGAGAGAAAGAGAGAGAGACTGGTAATATGCTTGGGAATTTAATAAGGCTCAGCGCTCCTCAATAATATCACCCGCTTCACAGAGTCCTCTGGGAAACATGAAATGTGCCGATAAAGGATGATGCCTCCCTCTGACAAACGGCGTGTGCTAAAAGCGCTGGAGAAGAAGAATAAAAAAATAAAATAAAATAAAAAAAACAGCCACGCTTAATTCTCCCCTCCATAGCTAGCGCACATGCTAATATGCCCAAGGCTACACTTTAAAAGAATTATTCACTTTCTTCTCCTTATGCCGCGGTTCTTCAAAAACCTTCCCCTTCTTTAAGGTCACACGCGCTGCACACTTATTCAGACTCCAGCTGAATAATGCCAGCTTTATTTCACAGAATTGTTAGCGGACATGGGCGGGAGTTCCCGTGTGTGTGTCTGTGTGTGTGTGTGTGTGTGTGTTCAGGCCTGTCTTGATGTGCTGAATATACAGGAAGCTGCTGTAATATTTGTCACGGCGCCGCAGCTGTGTGTGATGAAGCTGATCAAAGAGCAAGAAGCACTTTCGCAATAAGAGGCGCTGATTGCTCGAGCATTCGTTTTGATTCCATATACGTGTGAAGTCCTCCCAATTGACCCTTTTTTTTTTTTTCTCCCCAAAGTTTTCTCCGGGATTGCATTTAAGTGCAACCTTCCTCATGTATGTGTCAAAGCCAGTGTGTTCATGCCCCCCCCCCCCCCCCCCCCCCTCCCCGTGACCCGTCATGTCCGCTCAAACAAACAGAGAGCGACAGCCTCTCGCTCTGTTGAGTCCCATAACATTTACATACGAATCTGCCTGGTAGTGTAGGAATCACCCTTAGGCTGTACCAGGCCGGGTACTTTTTTCGGTCGCCCCCCCCCAGCCCCTCCTTCCCTTGTCACTACCTCACCAGGACCTGCTCACGCTTGACCAAAAAAAAAAGAACCCCAAACATGTACCTTCGCTCCACTCGGCCGCCAAAAAATGGGCCGCTGGCTTTCAGACGGAGGACACAAAGCGTGAAAGGAAGAGAGAGAAGAAAAAAAGAAGAAAAAAAAAGAAAACACACATGGCCCATTTCTCCTTTCCTCCCTTTTCCATCTGAGGAGACATCGATGTTCACATTCTTTCCTTCGTGGCAAGTCCGTCCATCAAGGCTCACCTGCTCTTTTGTCTTCACTAATCCGTTCTCTCACGCTCGCTCAATCTTTCCAAAAAAATAAATTTTTCCTCTTCAATACCTTTTGATATTTCCTCTCTGTAGTCACTCTCCCTCTCTCTCTCTCTCTCTCTCTCTCTCTCTCTCTACCCCACATTCAATTCCCACCCCCTTCCCACTCCAGCCGCCCCCCGTTTCTCTCATTATCTGCCTCTGTCTCTGCTGATCGGCCAACGACTCCCTATCGGCAAATTCATGAGATTGATCATCTTTACACGGGTGGGTGGATTTACTGAAAGGGGCCCCTCTCTCTCTCTCCGCCTTTACCCGATACACGGCGCGCTATGTGGCACCCACAACCCTGCCGGTAAGACTCTGAAGCCCCATCACTTAACATGCACTGGGCTCAACTCCCCGGAGGAGAGAGAGAGGGGCTATGGGAGAGAAGGAGAAGAAAGCGGAGCAACGTCTGAGCGGAATACTAATAAAGTGCAGCACTCGAGAGAAGGAAAAAAAAAGAGTAGGGGAAAAGACAGTGGCGGTACAAAATTACCACTTAATTTGATTCAATACCGTCGCATCTCCGTCGTCTCTTTGCCTGGTGTTTGCGTACATTTAGGGGATATATATATATATATATATATATATATGTGTGTGTCAGACAAGTGTAAAGTGTGCCCACAGGCACTCAAAGATACAGAGTTATAGAACTCTCCACTTAAGATATTCATATGCCTTAAGGGACTTTTGGGCGCTCCATTCTCCCTCTCGCTCTCTTTTCTTTAATATCTGTGTGTCCGTGCGTCTGGTCTTTGAATAGGACACAGAGAGCGAGTGAGAGAGAGAGAGAGAGAGAGAGAGAGGTTGCATTAGCATGATTAAAAGGACAGTAACAAATGACTGCCGTCTCGGAGAAGCCGTGTGACTATCACAACCGGATGTAGGCCAAGTACATCATGGCGTTCCCTCTCGGAGAGAGCCGGGAGAACGGGCGATAAGGGGCGTCAAGAAAGAGACGATATGCAACACATACGTACACGTGAAATTTGAGAATTCCCTCAATCGAATATAGTGTAGTATTTGAAAAGGCTGTGCGTGTGTGTGTGTGTGTGTGCTCAGATGCATCAAATAGTAATGGGCACATGGTCGCTGGCGAAGCCTCATTATCACAATTTCTTTTGGGGGTGGGGTGTAAAAATACAGACGAGAGAGTTTCTTTCATTGCTACAACTTCTGAGTTGCGGGCAAAGGCGGGCCTCTAAAAATAGTCTGAACGTTTCATGTGCCGTAAATCCATTTGTATGCTCTCCCACTCGGTGGAAGAAGTGAAAAAGCTTCTTTTTTTTCTTTTTTTTACTGGTTATGCTCATTGTTATTCAAGCACTATGTGGACTATTTCCCTTCGTTACAGCTTTTAATCATTTAGCTGAGAATTACTTGCCTGGTGCTGGAAAGTTCATTGGCTCAGCTTTCAATAATAACCGTTCTGAATGGATAAAGTCATTAATTCCCGCCTATCACTTTGCTAATGCTCACCCATGGCTCTGCAATAAACCTCTGCAAGCCAAGTTTTCTTCCCAATTCCACTCGGAATAAGGAAGCTATAACCTTGTTCATGTTAGCATAGTGGAAAAGAACATGTTTCTATCTTTGCCCCGTGGCAGCATTCAGCCGACGTTCATTAATATTAGAGGCAGAGGAAGGGAGAGGGAGTGAGAGAAAAAGATTCCGCGGTACATTAGCGGCCAGATTTACTGACGTCTTTGCGCCGCGAATGTGACAGGTGCTCTTAGGCTACTTGTGAACAGCAGAACTCCCCTCAACTCCTGTCTCTGGAGATAAGTTTGCGGAGGCACACGCACACACACACACACACACACACACACACACACACACCGCATTCTGTCAAGGTTGCTGAGACGTTGCTGGACCTTTTATGAATGTTCTCTGTCTTGTCGGGGCACAGTGTGCAGCCTCTCACTGACAGCAGGCGCAGAATGATGGAGGGTTCCTCGCGAAACGACGACGCCAACGGCGGAAAAAAAAACCACCCGCTGGACCCGTGGCTAGACCTTGAACACAGACTTAGACCACGTTTGAGGTCTCCCAAGTCATATTTTGAAATCTTTAAAAAAAAAACGAAATGCTCGTCTATGAATAGCCGCCGTGGTAACGGGAGCTTTTCCCCAAACAAGTCCCACGTCATTCCAGCTGAGAGCTGTGGGAAGGACAAAGAAACCACCAGCTGAGCTGCCTGCTCAATACCGCCTTAAAAAAAAGTCTTTTTAGTGGCCGCTATGTACACGGACGTGGAATAATTTCAATGGCACATCATTACTCCCCCCCCCCCCCCCCCCCCTCCCCTCTTGATGACTGAAGCTCAATTCATCATTTATAAATCAGCGCATCAAGACATTTAGTTCCTCGCGTTATAGCTTGTTCATCAATCTTTGGCACTCATCGCGCTCTACTTCTCCCTCACTTTATGTCTGCCGACACCTTTCTTAACTTTCAAGGCCCATAAACACGCGACACACGAGATCTGCGTATGTCGCAACATGCGCTCGTTTATGGCTTTTGCTTTATGAGACCCCCCACCCCTCCCTCCCTTTTGACTTTTATTTGTTTTCACCCGAGGGAATCTGTCACATCCGTCCTGTTGAAATGACAAGCAACTGACGAGGAAATAATAAGACTTGGTAGCAGCAGATGAATATACAT
Source organism: Cyclopterus lumpus (assembly GCF_009769545.1). Classification (NCBI taxonomy): domain Eukaryota; kingdom Metazoa; phylum Chordata; class Actinopteri; order Perciformes; family Cyclopteridae; genus Cyclopterus; species Cyclopterus lumpus. Next base: position 6,080,801 of record NC_046983.1, on the reverse strand, counting down.
GTACTCCATAATGTTCTTGAGTTTTCGCTGCAAGATTCCATTCTTGGCCCCTGCCCCAAAAAGCCACAATCATAACCTTTTCACCCCCGACACATGTGTCTCTCCCAGGCCTGCGGCAAACGGGGCGCTCCATTGGCTCGCTGGATGGGAAGTGATGTATGGCGCAACGCATTGGTTCAATACCATTTAATTGTATTAGGCCTAAAGTATGAGATTAGTCTTCAAATCTGTCCATAAGAAACAGGGACGCTATGTGAGCACCGGCGGTAGCGTATTAAATTGATGGGAATCCGACACACTTCAAAAGGGGAGGGGGGGGCGACTCTGGTCTCGGGAGATAATGACTTGCTTGGTTTGTTCCTGCGGGTCAGCCGGGGCCGTTTCAGGGCTATGGAGCTGTACTCATTCATGTGTCAAAACCATGTATTCCCCCACGCAACTTGATTTTCATCCCCGCACCTTGCTTCAAGCGGACCGAGCTCTGAGACATGTTGCCCCGGCAATACGCTTGTGCAATAAAATAAGAAGAAAAAAAAAAAAAGAAAAAAGGGAAGGGGCGAACAAATCACATTTTCATTGGATTTTGTAGCGATGGGAGCCTCGGAAAGAATCAAAGGAATGTGTTTAGGCTATGAAATGCCATCTATTCTTGGATTTTTGTTGTTTGTGCTTTTATTTTTGGGAGTCACTGTGTTGCTGCATAGCATGAATAAATCCGCCATAGTGTCTTTTTTTTTTTTTTTTGTCATATGAAAGGCCTCGGTGTCCATGGTGTAAAAGAAAGGAGGACAGGAAGGGAATGCAGTAGTACAGTAAACGCTAGCTCATTCATCAGTCTCTCTTCTTCTGTGCATTTGAATAGAGCATCGAGTGTCATCCTTAAAATTGCCAGAAATAAAAGCTTTTATTGTTTCCCGTTTGTGTGTTTCCATGTGTGGGAGTGCAATGCCAGCCAATCTTCAGCACACACACGCACACACACACACTTTTTTGTACATCAAACACAGAAGCATTCCGGGTACTAAATCTCCACCAATCGATTGGAGCTGTGTGTTATGGTATCAAAAAAAAAAAAAAAAAAAAAAAAGGCAGGGAAACCCACCAAATATTTCATACACAACAAACATATCAGCCGCCAACAGCCGAGTATGGATTAGGCCATCTTCCTTGAAAGTGAGCGCATATTTACTGACTAGCTATGTGTATCTCGATAATATGCTCCCAAGCTATGGGAGCATATTATCGAGATACACATTGCTCCGTGCCAGCGTATGGATGCTAAATTAGACTCTATGGAGGTTCAGAATGTGTGGCTGTGATATGTGTGTTGCACAAAATAAACAATACCGTCGCATAATAAAAAGGCTGCTCAGTCGAAATCACCGGAGTGAGAAGTTATTCTTTTGGCCAATGCTGAGGTACCGGCTGATTTAATGACACGTATTCAGATGAATGCATTTCTTGACAAGTTGAATACAATGTAATGTTGGGGATTTTAATACTAAGAGATTAAAGGAGACATAGTATGCTAATGTTCAGGTTCCTACTTGTACTTTGGGGTTTCTACTGGAACGTGTTTACATCCTTTGATGTTCCTCGTTCTCATACCGTCTGTCAGAATATACCCGTATTCACCCCGCGCCTGTCTCTTTAAATCTGCTTTAGTTGGTCAGCGGTATCCGGTAACCGTCTTCACTGCAGCTGAGGTTTAGCGTCACTTCTACTGGTGATTTTCCCAGTGACTTGTTTGAAGGCCTGCTTTTTAATAAGAAAAAAAATCACTTTCCACAATATGGGACTTTTAAAGCTTCGCCATCTGTGCTCTGAACTCTTTCCAACAGATGCTGAAATAATGGCATTTTTTCCTCTTCATATCTAACCTCACCTGTTTTTCTCCTCACTGTTCAAAGGTATTTTTGATAGAACAGCATCCACTATTGGTAAACAGGGGGGGGGGGAAAAAATAAAAAAAAATAATGGGCTCTGAGCTCATGGATGTAGATGGGTATTGTTTATTATTGATTTCCATTGGGCGAGGAGCCGGTGAAAAAGGAGTCTCCACTCGTCAGGGCAGGTTATCGATGAGCTGAGGAGCAGCAGGGGTCTGCGAGTGGTCAAGCGTGAAACAAAAAAAAAGAGTGTTAGAATGCTGGAAAAAGCAAAGAGCAGCCCCCTGACACCGGTAATTAACCAGTGAAACGCAGTCAATTTGTCCTCAGATGGGAAAGTCACACTTACTGTTCTGGTGCCAGTCGGCATTCATTTAAAATAAAAAAAAAACCCACTGTTTTTAAATGAATGTATTTGCAACGCCCTGCTCGCCCACCAACGGTCCTAATAATAGCATTAAGCGGTAAAGGCCTCCCTAAATAATAATACGTCACTGTAACTTGATCCCTTTTTAAACAACCACCTCTACGTTGGAGAAGTATGCACTTAGAGGACATCATACACTCGGAGGTAGGTGAGACAGATGACACGTTGAACCCCCCCCGCGAGGACCGAATCATTACAAGCGCCTCCCCACTGGAGGTGTGGTGGGATCAGCAATATTTCAATCACGCCAGAAAGACCCGACAGCCGGCGTCCACACACACAGAGAGCCGAGCCCCGACTCCTCTTCTCCCCTTTATTTATTTCCATGTTTCTCCCCCCTGCATATATTTTGAGAGTTACCAGATTTGATCAAAAGCACATCAAATGTACTCTCCTATAATCGCAAAACTCGAAGAAGTAAAAGTAACAAATTCTTTGTGTGTGTTTGATTGGAAATCTCAAACTCTACAGAACATACTTCTGTGTGTTTTCTAATCAGCATCTGAATGTAAATGTGTGTGTTGGTGCTCCAGCTGGAGGTCTGGGGACCAGAATCAGTATGTGTCGGCGTAACACCCAAAGTGTTTAAAATGCCCGCTGAGTGCCTTCCTTCCCCTCCACTCCGCTTTCTTCCCTCCGACTTAGTTGCTGATGTATATGCAGGAGACGCGACATTAGGACTCTGGTTCAGCTGATTGAACCCATTTGCTGCCTCGATCCCCGCACCCCGTTACATAATACCTCTGTGGCACAACTGCTCGTTCGTACCCAACTTACATCTCGTAAAGAAGATGAGCTCATTTGATCGAAAAAAAATACTCTGCTCTTAATGCGTTTCGTTGCTCGTGCTATTTATTTTTATTCGGGCCAGAGCCTTTCTTTTCCTTTTATGAGGCATGAATAGTGCATCGTACGTCGCTGTGAGCGCTTTTAATGAAAAATAAAATAAAAAAACAACACAAAGAGCCTTGGATGTCTAAGTTCGACTCCGGGGCAGGTTTCTTTCCTTGCACCCCTCCACCCTATTTCCACGTACCCATGGATTTTTTTTTTTTCTTCTTTTCTTTTTATCACCACAGAAACGAAACGAGTTAAGAAATAACCGCTCCGTCTTTGGCAGTGAATCTGAACATTTTGAATTCTCCAAACAGTCGAGGCGCATTAGTTTTGGAAGCTACCGACACGGAAGATGTTTGAAAGAAAGCACACTTAATCACTTAGGAGGAGACCTTTTCCTTTTGTTTAGTGTCTTCTGTCTCGCTGCCAAGAGGGCACCTCTCCTTGGGTGGCCTACACTGCCCCCGTTGGGATTGAGAGCACCGATTGTCCTTCAAGGGTCGCGTTTACATTTGCTGATGTGGGCAATCTCGACTTCTACGTGCTGTAAAGCTTGTAATGTATCCACCGGTTCATTTCAGGAAAAACTGGCACAAAACGGGTTCCTTTTGGAATTAGTTGCCGGATAAATGAGTAAATAAATAACTTCTTAAGACTTCTGTTGGTATTAAAACAGAACTTTACAATTTGCCAACTTTCTCATTCTTCCGAGCCACTAGAAATTAAACCGCTCACCTCCCCCCCCCCCCCCCCAAAATGATTCCACTATTTGTAACCATGAGAGGTGACGACTACCATTTGCTGGGATCAATTAGGCTGATTGGCTTAGGCTGTGTCTTGGCCAGCCCAGGGGGTTGGCAGTTACAGACACGTTGTCCAATTAAGTGAGCACAAGTACTTGACAATAATGGCTGAATAATGGGCCTTAAGGGGAGCGTGATTCATCTCCAATGTTCGGCACCATGGAGGCCGCCACTGAGTGTGTAAAAACCATAGATTTCTCTTTTCAGATTACAATCGATATCGCCCCCATGGATTCAACAATGGCCTCAAAGATGGATTCGGCTGTAAAGATGATGGTATCCTGGGTTGATGCCAATAGTTATTTTCAGACCGGCTCCCCCCAGTGAGCAGCGTACAAATGTCAACATCTGCTCTTTACAAAAGGTGGATACAATTAGACTCGTGTTAGTCCTCGCAAATTCTTCTTCTTTGCTTGCTCTGGGCTACCAGATGCGTGGGACTTAACGTGTCATTAAACATTACGTTGTCATTCAAGTATACCCATCTGTACATGCAATGCCCTGTCTGATTAACATCTGTAGAACAAGCACCGTGTTACTCAAATTGGAGAAAAAAATAATAATAAATAGATTGTTCCCATTATATCACAATGAACAGTATAAATATAACGCCAGTGATCAACTGCCTCGGCGTTATGCATGCATGCAGTCCAAAACTTGCCCAGAGTTACTTCCTGTGAAGTCACCGTTTCAACATCTTCTGCCACTTCCCCATCTGAGTGGAGAATAATGGTAAGTAGTTGAAAGGCTTTAATTTCTTCTGACATCACATCCAGCTCCGATCTCCCTCCCCCGTCTATTTATCTCTCTCTCTCTCTTCCGCGTCTCTTTTGTCGACGTCTCTCATCCAGGCGAGGATTCTTAATGTCACATGCGAGCGGCTGTAATTGAATGCGCCGGGTGTGGCGTCTGACAGTCGCGCCTTTAATCTCTCCCCGTCGAACGCTCTTGTTAGAGCCACCACCTGATCAGAGGCCCGGAGTGGGAGATGCCACCGCACAAAAGGACCATTTTGAATGAGAGCGATGTGCAGGAGAACGGCTGCCCATTCTTTCATGCGCTCTGTTTTTTTTTTGTTGTTGTTTTTTTTTAAATCTCTCTCGTCTCCGGTCCTTGTACGTCTCATATCTATCTTGTGTGATTGTTGAAGATGTGGCGAGGAAGACGAGGGCGGCCTTCGCTGTGCTACTTCTGCATTCATTTCCATCGCGTCGGCCTCTCAAGCTTATTTTCCGAGTCCTTATGCTCTCTCTCTATCTCTCTCCCGTCCCTCTGTGTGCACCGTGTGACGGCTGGAACATGCAACAGACCTGAATGTTTTCCCCCTTTTCTAACGTTCTCGTCTCTTGTTCTTCCATTCTTCCTCTCTCTCTCTCTCTCTCTCTCTCTCTCTCTCTCTCTCCATCCTTCCCTCTCCTATCCTCTCCCAGGTGGCTGTCTCTGGCCAACCGTGCACGCTGCACATCGGGGTCAGAAGCAAAACGGACGACATTAACAGGGGAATGCACGCCCCCCCCCCCCCAGTACAGACATTCCCTCGCCGACACCGGAGCTGTCAATCACGATGACCCGGGAAATCAGTACAGCAAATAATACAAACCCTCCGTGCAGCTGCCTTCCCACCACCTCATCTTCTATCCCTCCTCGCTCCGTCCTCTCTACTGTTTCTTTTTTTACCTCCATCCTTGTTCATCCTCCTTTTCAGAACATAGCTTAATCCCTCTTTCACAAGAGGGTACTTGTTTCTTATGCACCTCCTATAGTGGTTGCCAGCAGATAATTGTTTAGAAGACGCATTGCCATTTTAGTTCAGATTTAAAAACTCAGACACAGTTGAGGACGAGGCGAACCAGTGACATGTGCAGGCTGAATCTCATCAGATGTATTTGAACATCGGGTCTGCCTGAGATCCCGCTGACCATAATGCCATGCAGTTATACCAGCGGGGCATTATGGGAGAAAAAGCAATTTGCTGCGGCAAGGCTCAATGGCCTCATGAATCAAGTCAATATGGACAAGGCGAGAGCAGTTAAGAGACCAGCGCGTGCCGCCTGGAGATTTCACTTAATGCTGCTCTGTTACCAAAAAAAAATAAAACGTGTCACACCATGAACTACACCTCAACCCCGCAGGTTAATATCCTTTTGTGCCGTCGCATTATCATCCGCCTCCTGTTTGTTTGTTTTTTAAACGCACAGCAGGTTGCTGTGGACCCTTATTGAAAGTCCCTGCACAGGTCAAGGAGCTTGTAAATAGAAAGAGAAACAATTCTTATCTTTTTTTTTTTTTTTTTAAAGGCAAAAGGATTTTCTTTTTCCCAACCACTACATGTAGGCTTCTGCCGACCAGGAAGAGTTAAAACACCTGTCCTATCCCGCTGTCAACCCCTTTCCTGGTAGGTAGCTGTGCCACTCAAGCTGCTAATGATAATGACGGCAATCAAAACATTGCCACTAATGCCGTTAATGGCGATGACGGCTCTAATGAGCTCACTACCTGAGAGGCTGTTTGCTTATGCTGTTTTCTCGGCTCGACCCTCTGGGACCAGGCAAAGAGGGCCTGATATCCTGTTGCCGCGGTCCCCTTGTGGTCTCCTGGATGTCCTGGCAGTCTCTCATCTGCACCGGCTAACTGCTAATACACACGGCTAATTACAAACAGGGGAAATGAGGTATCGGCTCGGGAGATGCCCCCTGACTCCCTCCCTCCCTCCCTGCAACAACCCTTCTCCTCCCACCCCCTTCCACCCTGGAGGGTTGGCGGTCTCTCAACTGTTACTTTTACAGTCCTCCTGCTGTCGTGAGGTTCAGTTTGAAAGCTCACACACACACACACACACACACACACACACACACAGGTGAGCAAGAAGAAAACAGGCACGTCGTTATTATCTCTGGCTTTCAGACCCCTCTGTGCGGCAATTAAAACCGCTGTGCAAAATGGCCGCATTAGTGATCAATGTGGCAGCGGAGAGGCGAAAGCCAAAAAAAAGAGACAGAAAAGAGCTCTTAAGCTCGTCTATGTTGATAAAAGCTATTTATATACTGTATGTTCGGTCTCCTAACAAAAGTGCGGTGGAGGAAAGAGGGTGGGGGATTACAATGTGCTGGGATTTACCTTTTGTAATGCTAAATCCCATTCTTAATCTGCCAGTATTGATTGGCCATCACAAGCATTCATTTACAAAACAGAGGATTGTGAGGGGGGGGGAGGTTCGCGCTCCCAAATGGCCGACGCTGGATCAAACCAAAGGCAGCTCCACTGAGCCTGAGCAGACAGAAAATAGAAAATCGAGGGTAATGCTCTCCTCCTCTCATCTACTGTTTCCGCGCGCCACCAGCACGAGGGAGAGCATAATCGCCAGAGCAAGACTGAGCTAAAAAAAGGAAAAGAGGGGGGGTATAGGGTAGAAATGAGCCCTCCTGCCTCCATTTTGGCTCCGATATCTGGCAGTTGCCCTTTAAGAGTGAGAGTCTGCCGGGTCCAATTGGAGACGGAAGCTCAATCCCCTGTTCGGTCATTAAAAGCGGTTTCGAGAATGGCGTCCATCTGCTGCTCCCTCATTACCGCCGTGAGTGATGGTGGTAATGTTCCGAAATACGGTACTGGCGAATTGTCATTGTGACCCTTGACTCGGGGGAAGTGGACGCGAGCCGGCTAATGGTGCCAGCCGCGCGGACAGAAGTGCGCTCCGGGTGTCCAACTTGGACTCGATGCAGGTGGGCTCGCATCGTTAAGCGTAGATGACCCGTCCGGGTTCGCCGGCGCCTGCCTCTGTGTTTGTGCCCCGGGTCGATTGTGCAGCCACCTGAATTAACACGCCGAGCAGAGGATTGTTCATCCCCCATCGAATGTCAATCAAACCCCCCCCCCTCACACACACACACACACACACACACACACACACACACACACACACACGCACGCGCGCGCACGCACGCCACCCCAGGACCCGCTTCCTTTCTTCACTGCCTTCGACAGATGGAAAACTCAAATGTGTGAAATGAGTTATAAAGCGTCGCTAAAGAGCTCAGCTGTGACTCAGCAAACGGCGCATTCACCGCGGATGAAAGCCTTCTCCACGGCAGCCATTTTGATTTCACATCCGCGGCGTCAAAGTTGAGGCTGCCGTTGTTTTCCTCCTCCGCAGAGCGAGTGCGTCTCCAGGCGCTTCGGAAAGCCGCTCAGCTCGCCACCAGACTAGCCCCTCCCACTTCTGCTCTCCACCCAGTAGCTGCAGTGCTCACTCCCATTAATTACCTGCTGACGGAGGCTCTGCATTAGGCCTGCCAAGGCACCAACCGAAATAGAGCGCCGGTGAGAGTCACCCATGTTTGTTGGGCTTGTGAGGATGGTCTCACACACACACACACACACACACACACACACAACCAAACCCCTCCGCGTTGTTTGATTCAGACAAATACGCACGCAAGCGGTGCTGCTGACAAACAACTTCATATGCAAGCAGCTATGAATCTAAATATGCAAATAGATACAGTAAAGCCGAAAACAACCCTCGCAGACAGTATGTGTACGGGTATTGCTCATCACTCCGAGGTGTAAGGTACCCCAGCGTTGAGTGTATTTACCTGGAAGAGAGATGAGCCATACAGCACACTAAGGACTAATGAGCTCTCTGCAGCACAATCCCCTAAGCATATCGCACAACAATATATTCACACACACACACACACACGCACACACAACTAGCTCTGTTGCTTCCTCTTCTCCAACCACTTTCGTCATTTCTTTCGCAATCCCTCCTTGTGCGTCTCACTTCTCCTTGTTATGTTTTGTCTTCTTTTTTCTCCTCCCTACTTCCGTTTTTTTTTCTTCTTTTCCCCCCCTCCGCCGCCCCGAGACGTATCCCAGGGAGCCTCACTGTGATCCGGCGGCTGTTTGTTTTGGAGTGCAGCTGATAGGTCACACGGGTACCTTGGGGCTCCGAGACGAGGAGGCAGACTGAGGCATAGGAGGTGAAGGGAAGGAGGGGGGGGAAGGAGGGAGCGACGGAGGGAGTCGCATGCAGGACCGAGTGATACGAGTGCAGCTAGAACCCTTGAGCCTCAGTGTTTGGCACGTTGTGCCCTGGAGCGATACAAGAAGAATGTGGCCTCAATGTCAAGGTGACCTACTGGATACCACTGCAAGAAAAATATAACTTGGACTGCTTGTAGCAGCAAGCAATACGGTTTAAATAATCTACCGTGATATGTATAATCTCATTTTGTGACATTGCTATCAATAGTGATGTAAAAATCCATTCAGGAATTATTTGCTGGATGAAATAAACCACATGATTGTTTTTGTTTTGGGGCTAATTAAGCCATTGAAATACCTGAATGACCTTCGGAGGGTACGGTTTTTTACCTTTTTTTATGTTCTCGCTGTGTAGAGAATTGGCCTAACTGGCAAGCGGGGCTCCATTTAAAAGCTTTTCACACGAGCACTCAAAGCGGCGCCCGACAACCCGAAGATGGACCGACAAACGGCGAAAAGTTTTGTTTTTGTCGCCACGAATTCCGTCACGTTGCTAAGGAAACACAAAACACATCCACACACAAATGTGCACAAATTGTAACAAAAAAGAAAAAGAAAGGGACACTCTAATCCCATAAAAGGCGTCTTTGTGGTACATGAAGCTTCTGCACTGCAGTCTGCTTCCCTTTGCTGGTAATTATCACTGCCTGCCTGGATGACGGAGACCGTAATGCTTCATTACAAAGTGCAGGAAAGACTGAGGACACTGAGGAGAAGAGAGCAGGCCAGGAGGACAGTAGGGGTATCATTACTGGCCCATTTGTCTCAAAAGGCAGTGGAAGAGAAGGTGCACAAGAAGACTGCATGAGAGAGAGAGAGACCCTTCAGAAACTAATCCAGTTCAGTCTCAAGGGACGCCCGCCTCTCAGAGAGAACCAATTGGCGAGCTCGAAATGAACCAAACACAGTGTAAATGTAGCAGACTCTCCCATTCAATTTCATTATTACACCTTTAATTACTTGCCCAATTTGGGGGCTATGGCACGCCTTGATTAAAACGGACACAATTTAATAACCCCGGCCCCCTCCAAAAAAGGAACGCACCTTGAAGACGGAATAATTAAAGCAGCCGCGAGATAAGATTCATATCGTCCCTCTCTGACTCGCTTCCCCGCAAATTGGATGTGTGCTGGCAGAGCGGAGTGAGCCGGCGGGCGGGGGCGGGGGGGGAGGGGGGACGGGGGACACAACGAGTGACGGGGAGCACCTGATGGACGAGGAGCCGCGTCGGGGGAAAAAAGGCGGTTCGTGAAAACGGAGGGCGCAGGAGGTGCATTCGTTTTGACCAATCGGAGGCCTCGAAAAATGGTCAATGTTTGACTGCGCTGATGTCTGCCGTGTTGGAGGAGGGTATATGTGGTGGTGGTGGTGTTAGCAGGGTTGCCTCCGCCGCATGTGTCCAATGGTGCCCCCCCCCCCCCCCCCACACACACACACACACACACACACACACACCTTCCCTAGGGAATGGCTATTTAAAGTAAGGAACGGACAGTCTCTACTCATACCAAGAAATGAGGAGAGAGAAGTGGGGCAGGACACTTTCGGTGTTCTCCACGGCCAACACACACACGCACACGCACACACACACACACACACACACACACACACATGTACCGAAAGTGCACAAGCTTGCATCTGCGGTCCTCGTTTGGTTTTGCATTAGCGAGGGGAGCTACTGTAACCGGACATGTTCTTACCTCGTAATCACACCCGGAGGACCTGAGGTCGCGAGCCAGAACACTAACACATGTCGGAGTGTGTTTGGTTCAGGCAAGTATACTGTCGCTTCTCAACTTTTTATTTTTCCCCTAAATAAATTCTTCTCTTTTTCTCTACTTGATTCTGATTACAAACTTGAAGCTATTGACTCTTAGTCCTATCGGTCCAACCGTCAGCTAGGGACCTGTGCCAGGTGGTCACCGAGAGGCCAGTTCGACCCTCTTCAATCAAACATGTTTTTCACTAAAACAGTGAATGCCAAGACAGATATTCAACTACTATGTGTTATACTTCCACAGTGTTTAACTCTAGTGGGAGATATAACCCATTAGATGAAACATACTTTAGTAATTAAAGGCTTAGATCATTCTAACGCCTCTAAATACACATTTTCCTTCCACACCCTGATGTTAAAGCCATGGGGGGGGCGTCTGTGTGTGTGTGTTTGTGTGTGTGTGCGTGTGTGTGTGTGCGTGTGTTTGTGTGGTAGCTACTAACCTGTGAGCCCTCGTGTCCTCACCTAGTGAGAGTGCCATGGCTCGTTAAGCCAGCGAGGATGATAGGGCCTGACGTGTATTTACCGTAGCCACGCAAACAGACACACACAAATGGCCCACTTTGGCCCCACGGTATCGCCTCCAGCCATTTTATGACTCACTCTTTGACTCTTTTCCTTCCATTACACCCCCCCCCCCCCCCCCCCCCCCTTCGTGCCTCCATCCTGGTCTGAAACGATTAGTGTCATACCTGGCTCTGTGTGTGCTGTTCAGTGCCCTAATAGCTTTTATACAAAGACACTGATCTCACCCTGCAAGGTAGCTTTAGTTTATAGGAACGAAGTATGAGTCCTCCAAAAAAAAATAGAAATAATTCTGCAGGAGGAGACGAGAGGCTCGTTTTCTCCGATCTGCCTGCGTGTCAAGGGTGTGAGTGTATTCAACTACTTCACTCGAGCGACTCCCGTTCTCTTAACACTCGCGGAGACTTTGCAGACTCTTTGCAGCCAGAGCAGAGTCCTTGGTGTTTGAAAGCTAGTTAACTAAAATGCTGTGTTTTCTTTTTCTTCTTTCTTTTTCATTTAAAGAGAGCGCATGTCCTTTAAACGCGCGCAGCTTTTTGGTTGACAGCCTAATTAAAGAATCAGAATCCAAGTAATCCTCCATCAGGTCCGTGTCGTGGATATGTGACGCTATTAGCGCTCGAGCTAACGTGCGGGCGGCGTGTTATAGTGTCGGAATGAATGCTGCGGGGAGAGAGACTAATGTAGAAAGATATCTGGAGAGAGAGCGGGGGGGGGGGGGGCGAAGCACAGCATGCTACCCTGGGCTCAAGCAAATCAGCGCTGTCTAGGTCAGCACATTTGAAGTTAAAGTCAGCCTTAAATGGGTCTTCAGACCCCCTCAAATAAAGCCGACAGACAGCGCTGACCTTTACAAACTGCCGTCTGTGGCGATGAGGGCGAGGGAGAGGTGAGCAAGAGAGACGGAGCGCACACCTCCTTCTAATTGAAACTTTTCAACTCTTTTTTTTTTAAGCTAAACTCCAGGGAAGGGAAATGAAAAGAGGAGTAGGTTCTGTTTTGATTGGTCTCTTTCAGCCCCCCCGCACACACACACACACACACACACACACACACACACACACACACACACAAAACTTCCACCGCCCCCCCCTACCACCGCCACACTTTGCGATTTGCGGCACCGGGAGTGTGGGTGTTATTTGGAGCTTGCGTTTTTTTATTGATTTTTTTTTATTTTTTAAATTTAATGTCACAAGAGGCCGCCTACATTGTTTGAAGCGACTTAGGGGCCACGGTCGTAAGGGGCCCAGATGTCACATATTCTCCACATGTTGCGCAACTTACTGCCCCCCCATACCCACCCCGCTCGCCGAGCATTTGCTCCTTCATTCTGAGGATTATGAAATTCATCTGAGACATGTGGCCGGAGGAATCAGGAGGAGGAGGGGACGGGGGACGGGGGTTAAGTTGTATTGTTGCTGAACGTTATCGATTCGGCATAACCCATGGTGCTTTTATTCAGTCCCCCCCCAACGGTTTGACCAATGCTTTGCCAGGAACAATCCTTTTAGCGTGACAGAGTGAGGCTTGCCGAGTCCCTTATAAATCTCAGGGGTGCGTGAGTTATTTGTTTATGCATGACAGGTCTTGGCTAAGAAAATGTGTGTCAAGTGAGCAGGTGTGGCGGTCATCAATGGAGACTATTAAACACCTCGGAGGCATTCAGCCAAATCTTCCCTCTAGCCCTTGTTGATCAGTCGTCGCCCCCCCCCCCCACCCCCTCCATTTCTCTGTGCCTCTGACAGATGATAATTCAGTGGGAGTAAGGGGGGGGTCATGGCCTGACAGAGAAGGGCATCATCAGCTGTGATAACCATCGCTGGACACAGACAGTCAACAACAAGTTGGCAGCTGAAAACAAGCAACTGACGTAAGAGAGAGAACTTTTCAAAGGCACACACACACACACACACAGGCCCGGGTTTATAGTTACAACCGAACGCACTACTCTTCAAACGTATTCATGCTGAATCGGCCCTTTCTAGACGGAGGGCGGTGCAGGTACACTGTGTGCCGCTTCGGCAGCACACTGCTTACTCATCCGAACTCGACTCCCTTTGTGTGCGACGAGACCCTCTGAGTCACACGCAGCGAGACACAAAGAAAAAAAAACGTATCACCGCTCGGCCCTCCACTCAAGGTCAAAAGGGCTCTCGGTTTCTCTGGCATCATCTCAAACGCTCGCTAATTACGCCGAGTTGACGGGTATTATTGTACCCTCTCTAATTGCTGGAATATTCTAGAAGGACAAAAAAGCAAAAAAATACTTCTGTCAAAGGAGGGATTATAGTCCCAAACTAGAGTGGAGGAGAGAAAGAAATGGGGATCGACTGTCAGCCCAGCTAATTATCCCCGTTGAAAAGAGCAAGCTTCATTTCCCGGACTTACGTCGAGGGGAATCATTTGTGGCGACCTCATCCCCGACTTTATGAAAAGAAAAAAAATTGCATTCATAATGATACCAAACCCCTCCATTCTCTCCAACTCTCTCCAGCTCGGCGCTCGTTTTTTGACGGCTAATTCGGTGTGTTTCCATATCAGAGGCCTGAGCTTAATTCTAATGCATATTAGCGTATTACAAGGGGGTCTGCGCGGCGGCAGCCCACACACACATCACGCCGACACGCGGGATAAGACATGTAAGCTCTCGGTCACAACGGCAGTCGAACGCGCGAACAGTCCGGCTGACTGTTAGCTCCCATTCGCCCGCCCCAACCCCCCACCCACACACACATATGAGCACTTTTTTTAATGCACTCACACACCGTTAGCCCCATGCGCCTTTTAACTGCTCCGCAAGAGGCGCGGGGCTTCGGCTCCCACCCTCTGAGTTCGGAGCCGTGTGCAACGCGGCAAGGTCAAAGCCGGGGGGAACTGGCGTGATCGATGCTAACGTGATTAGCGACACGCTAGCGCTCAACGCGGAGGCTACACCGGGCGCGAGTATCGGGCCCTCTATTCCCATCACAGAGGCGCGCACGGGAACCCGGGGAGCAGACGTGTGTGTGTGTGTGTGTGTGTGTGTGTGTGTGTGTGTGTGTGTGTGTGTGTGTGCAGGTTAGCGGGGAGCTGCCCATGCACCATAATCCATTTACGACTGTAAACATGGAGGAGGGGGAAGGCATTTACTGTCAGACGGCACTCGCCACAGCCAGTATATCATCTCCCTGTCAGCGAGGCACACACACACACACACACACACACACCGCCGGCCTCCACGAGATCCCTGCCGCCGCAGTCGCGACGTTACAGTAGACTTCCACCTTCTAATCCACTGTAATTACAAGACTTTCTTTCCCCACAAGCTCATTTAAAGCATCTTTTCACTGCAGAACACTTGGATTTTGTGTCCCGACATTTTCTTTGGCTTCGAATCATAGCGAGAAAAGGAGCAAACACATGTTTGTGATTTTAAATTGGAAGTACGAAAACTTTTTAAAAAAGTGGTTAAATTGGAGAGCTTTTGTTTGTAAAGTCGCCCACAATTATGTCTTTTTGTTTCTTTAATCTGCTTCTTTTTTTTTTTTTTAAATCCCATTCTTTAAAATAAGCAAAAGTATTTTTTTTTCGGGAAAAAAAAAGGAAAACGACGAAGAGGACCGATGCCAAGATGTAAAATAGCCGCCGTGAGCCACTTCCCCCGCAGCTCCGACAGTTCAGTGCTAATCCGCTGGCCTCATGTGAAGTGAATAAGGGCACAGGGTGGCAGCCGAGGTTAGGGACTTGTTTAAGAAGGGCTGACATCTACACGCGAAGGTTCCTAAGACTTTAGACTCACAGCATTCATTCAGTGGCTTTGTGTCCTGCTGCTGGCATATGGGTGACGCTGTAGCCAACGCGGTGCACCACGTGTGTGTGTGTGTGCAAAGGGGTGGTGCACCTCACGTGTGTGTGTGTGCAAAGGGGTGGTGCACCTCACGTGTGTGTGTGTGCAAAGGGGTGGTGCACCTCACGTGTGTGTGTGTGCAAAGGGGTGGTGCACCTCACGTGTGTGTGCAAAGGGGTTTAGATGCAACCCACAGAATCAGAGAGAGAGAGAGAGAGAGAAACAAAGACTGTGTTTCCTATACCTCTCTCTCTGTTCTGCGCACACACACACACACACACACACTCACACGCACACACACACACCCTTTCCCATTATGCTAACAGCTCTTCTCATACTCTACCTTGCTCCTAGACCTTAGCTTCTATTATTAGAGAAGGGCTGTCCAGCTGCCGGTACTCCTT
The DNA here is from genome assembly GCF_009769545.1 of Cyclopterus lumpus. Taxonomy (NCBI): domain Eukaryota; kingdom Metazoa; phylum Chordata; class Actinopteri; order Perciformes; family Cyclopteridae; genus Cyclopterus; species Cyclopterus lumpus. The sequence continues at coordinate 6,065,267 of NC_046983.1, read as the reverse complement.
TTGATTGTCATTCGCGGCGGCGGCAGCTTCCGCGAGCAGGTGCGTCGCCTGCGGAATCCGCCGCCCTCCGTCTCTCACAGGTGGAAATGCAATTAACTAGCTCACATAACATTTGGAACGTGTGTGTCTCTTTGCAGGAGAAAAAAAAGAAAAGAAGAAGATAATTAATGACTTTTTTCTTCTTCTTTTCTCTCCTTCTTTACCGTGCCGGTTTGTCCACGCAGCCGGGGCCGAGACAGCTTTAGGTCGGGCAAAGTACAGCGCGGATGTCCGACCTCCAGCGGCCAAGGTCGTCTGCGATGTCTCGGGTGGATGTTTCTCCTCGTATATCGTCTGCCTGGAACACGGGCCGGCGTCGGAGTAACATAAGGAAAACACACATCTGCATGCGACCTGCGTTCGCAACCCCGGAGAAGAATAAGTAGCCGAGGATGGAGATATAGACGTGCGGGTTTTAAAGCCGACACAATGAGATCTCCGGATGGAGGAACAGTTGCTTTCTCCCTTGGATTTTTCTGCTAGACCGATGGGATGCTGGAATGGAATTTCATCACCAGAAAGAGCCCCGATAAACGGAATAATAATAATGAGCGCTACTTCCGTTCCTGATTATAACAGAGGGACTGAGCCGAGGCAGGCTTCTAAAAGAGACCCACACATTGTGTTAAAGTGCACATTTGTATCTGCTAGTGTAGAGGATTTATCCCGCTGCTACATACCCATGACTAACGTGCATCATCACACACACGCACGCGCAGACGCACACATTCATGCAACCAAACCCACATGAATTAATAACTACTTTTGCTACACCGCTGAACATGTCAACGACGTAACACTGTCAGCAGACACCGTCACAGTTATTAGTCTATTATTAGCTGCAGTAGCGGCTGTCTCCTCCCCCCCCCCCCCAAACCCTCCCCTGCCGCCACAGCGGTGTCATCATAGATGACTGGCTCCTAATTGGATACAGAGGGGGCCGCTTCCGTGTTTCACACACCGCGGCCAAGTGGTGAGAATCATATTTTCAATTAAATGAGCCCAAAAGAGGGTAGAAAAAAAAAAATAGACCGTCTCGGGGAGGTGGCGAGCGGATAACTCTGTGAGTCCTATTGAGGCTTTAGGATGAACCCATGATTACAACGAGTCGTCGAGGGGGGGGGGGGGGAGTTTGTGGAACAAAGAAGGACCCTCTCTTCACTGTCTCTCTGTGCCTCAAACAGTTGGCACCTACTTTTTGTTTGATCCTTTCTGCTCACATTGGGTAAAAAGAGGAAAAGAGTATGCAAACACACACACACACACACGCGCGCACACACACACACGCACGCGCACACACACACACACACGCTGGGGGAATGTGAAAGTGAGGCAGCTGTGAAAACATTGCTTCTCCGTAGCAGAAGAGACTTGAGAGGAAATACGGCGCAATTTTGTTCATATTCTTTTCTCCTCCAGCTCACTGCCTGTCAGCGTGAGTAAAGAGAGGCCCTGTCCACTGGACCTTTTTGCAGTCTCCACACGCATAAACACACACGTGCACACGCACGCATCACGCTTCCAAAAATCCAAATGCTGGTGTCACTGAGTGTGCTGGGAACATTTGCCTGATTTGAGGCAACTCGTTGTAGATTATTCCTGCTGCAGGGGAACACATTCATCTGTGGCCTCGTTTTCACAACAACACGAACGAGTCATATCCTGCGAGCAATAGGGGTTGGGGTGGGGGGGGACGACGTTTGTACTTTTTGGCCTATATTTCCCCACCAAACGTATCACTATTAACTTCCTGTTTTAAAAAAAAAAAAACAGCGCTCACAGAGTGGTCCGTTGACTCTAATGTTAATGGCTGTTTCCTGGCCATGCTCTCTGAATTATTTTTCACAAACAACTTTTAGAAATTGATTTCTCTAGTATTCTTTTTTTTATCTCCAGCGGCTTAAGAGAATAAGGCTTCGTTTAGCGTGTGTGTGTGCGTGCGTGCGTGTGCGTGTGTGTGTGTGTGAAAAAGTGTGTCAGACGATGCATTTCATCTGGGAAAGTGCTCTCTGGATCTTAACTGTGCATTCTTTGTTTCTCATTATGTTTTGCCCCTATTCACATCATCAGCACTTCAGATTAAACTGAATCAATCTCCTGCCTGCGCGTGAAGACGCACACACACGCACACACACACACACACACACACAGACCAATTAATCACAAGAAAAAGGGCAGAGTCTTCTCAGGTTGCATGACACCTTGTACAGAATACAATGGCGTCGACGCACACTCCCCTCCTCCCATCATCACCTTTATACCGGAGGATAAACTCTTTGGCTTGCAGGCTTTCCATCAAAGCCCCGAACCACAAAAAGGAGCTCGCTCTCTTTTCTTTTTATTCTTGCAGTCTCTTAACAGAAATCTGTTTATGCACTGTATACACTCTCACCACCCCCCCCCCCCCCCCCCCACACCCCACACCCTCCCTGCAGCCGTCTCTCACATTTGCCTCCTCAAAGCCCCCCCCCCCCCCCCCCCCCCCCCCTTCCTTTGCTCCTCCTCTGATGCTTAGGAAACAAATTGCTTTGTCCTCGCAGAGTTCAGCCAAAGAACATGGGCGTTGACGGCTGTGGTCTTTTTAAGAGGAGAGGGGGATTACGGCATGTATGTATTGAGGTGGATTAAGACTTTGGCGCTAATGAAAGGTCCTGACAGGAGCCTTTTTGGAATTGGGCAGCGAGTCTTAAGCCCAGATAATGCCTTTAAGACCACAATGAAATCACCAAAAGCTCAGGGTAGTAATAATAATAATAATAATAATAATAATAATAATAACAACACCAAGGAGGGAGGGAGAAAAGAGCAAACAATCCCAAAAAAAAGTGCAATTTTTTTCACGCCGAAACCATCTGTTCCTGCTGCTTATAATCTGCGGTTGCCTTTGATTCAGATTAAAACTCGCCCGAGCCCCGTGAGCTGTTCACCAAGTGTACCCTCTTTTTCTCCCCCCCCCCCGTATAATAAAGATGAGTGATTTGAATGGTGATTTGAGGAGTTCTGGAACAAGGTGAAAAGTGCGTGTTTGTGTGTATATATGTGTGTGGGTGTGTGTGTGTGTCCTTGCGCCGTCTGCAATCGCTCAGGGATTAAAGTGATTTATGCTGGCCTGACTTCAGATGCACAACGTGTGGGGTGATGGAACCATCCTTCATCTCTCTCTCTCTCTCTCTCTCTCTCTCTCTTTTATTCTTTTTCACTGTCAGTAAAAATCATACTCATGGAGTCGTTTCCCGTAAGTTTAGATTCTACTAAATTCTTACAACGTCGAGTAACTGTTGGTTTTTAGTTCTTTTAAAAAATGTATTAGAATGATTTAGTGTTGCACTCCTGTAAACTACCTCACGGACTCACAACGGAGGGTTCCAGATAATTAAAAATAGATTCAGTCAAAATTGATGCCGCAAAAACAAGAGATTTCATCTGCCCATTTTCTTTTTCTTCGTCGAAAAACCTGGCGCCTCCATTTCCCAAAATGCAATGCAACCAGCGACAGTTCAGTTGTGTTGTTATGGTAGCTAATGAGAAGCCGGGGCTACAATCCAGTGAGATGTTTTTTCGTGGAGCGCCTTAAACATGCATTCTTTCTAACGACCACCAGGGGGGCGACTCCTCTGGATGCAAAAGTCCCATCGTATTGAAGTCAATAAGAAAATGACTTCTCACTCGATTTATTGCTTTGGCAAACATTGTCGCTTCTTTAAAGTTGTTTTTTGGTAACATAATTCTAACATGAATGTGACCAACACACTGGTGTGTGTGTGTGTGTGTTACAGTCCTGCTAAGCGACAACTACCCAAAGAGTAGTTTAAGAACGAGTTCATCATAACCGCTCTAACTGGATAATGACTGTAACTTGTTTGCCAGCGCAGTGTGTGAACCCAATCTGTCACTTCCAGAAGATTTTCAAAATCCAAACCGTACATTGTGTGTGGGAGGCAGGCTAAACAGCCCCCAGTGTGCACTCGGTCGAAGAATACAGTAAGTAGCCCGGTGCAACACAAAAAAAACACACAAAAAAAAAAACACATGGCTTATTTATTCCCTCCTCGTATTTCACGTGACGTTTTCACTTACACCTACAGCACAAAGGATTCCTTCTCTTCAACGTATACAAGCTCTTGGTTTGTCAGAGGTAAGCCTCTCCTCAGCTGCATCCTTCCAACAATTAAACAAATCCGTTTCCCTCGCAGCGAGTTGCAGGCGATACAACGTTTCCAGAGGCTGCCAAAAGCTGATTTCAGGGCATTCGCTCAAAGAGATAGAGAGAGCGATTCTTGCGTGTTTAAATCGGGTCCCTCCACATATGTATTTATGTGTGTGCCCGTGAGTGTGTGTGAGTGTGTGCGTGTGTGTGTGTTGCGTTCGCGGGCATTGTCAGCGGGGGACTTGCAGGCACATCATCTGGATTAGGACGCTCTGTTTTGTCAGGCCATCGGTGGCGGGGGCGCATGCAGGAGGGGGGGGGGGGGGGCGTCTTTTGTCATCATGTCAGTCTCTTTCCTGCTTCCTTTTTTTTTTTTTTTTTTTTTAACCCTTCCTTTCTCTCTTCCTCCTCATGCTTGATAAAAGTTGAAAGGTTGCTCGTTGCCAAGACGATGTTTTAAAAAAACAAAACAAATCAAAAACAAATCAAAGAACGGACAACTGGGATAACTCGTTGGTAAGTTGGATGGAGGGCTCGCTGGTCATTGTTCATTCGTTAGCTTTTCCTCCACTTAAATCTAATCGCGTGAGCCCTGGGGAGCCGCTCCCCGTGACTGGTCCCACAACCTCTGCTAAAGTGGTTGCCCGAGGGTGACTTTGTGCTACAGACAAGATAAATGCTATTGTTTTAACCCTCGAGGCAGCCATTAGTCTGCGGGCGGGACTACAAACAAAAGGACAGGAAACCCGACAAAGAGTTACACGCTTTGCCACAATTGCACCAAAAACAGGTGTGCCCCCGATTGCATCTGTTCAAAAGGGTTAATCTTTGTAAAGCTCCCCGGGGAAAGACAAACAACCCACCTGGCTATCCCTCATCCTAACCCCACCACAGTAGCCATGTTTTGTTTTTTTTGGTGTCGCGTTACTGCCCACTGATTGTGTCCGCCGATGTGTTTTGGCTCTCGGCTGTGCATTTTTTTTTTTTGTTTTTTTTAAAAACTGGAAGCTTTGGACATTCGGCCGTTTCCTCGTCACCTCACAGGAAGTCGTAAGAGAGGAGCGTCACTGAGACCGGAGCTTTTTTGTGAGGTCGATTGCGGCCTTTCACGGGCTTGAAAAGACGGCCTCCGCGGTGAACGGCGCACACCAAAGGAGGGGAGGATTGCCTTCTGCTCCTTGTTCTGTAACCTTGGAGGTGAAAAAGAAGAATAAAAAGAAAGAGAAAGAAAATCACACACCTGAGGGAATTTGTATGCTTGTGTGCGCGCTTCTCAGCCTTCGCGACCAGTTGCTCCGAAAATTACAAACAACACATAGGGAGGGGAGCGCCGGGCCGATAAGGGTGAAAGAGACTCGGGTGAAATGTGTGCCGATGCATATTCGTCCCGGTGTGAGGCGGGTCGGGTCGGGTCGGGGGGGGGGGGTCGGAGGGTTGTTTGATTCCCGGGCAATGCTTTCTGCTGACGACATTTGATTTCAACTTGAAAATCCTCGCATTCCCGAGATAAGAGAAAAAGGCCGATAGAGAGGAAGAAAGACGAGCATGTGGCAGCGATAAGGTATTTATGAATAAAGAATGGGGAGAAACGGACAAAAGAGGATTTTTCTTGTTTTGAAAAAATATAAGAGTGGCTTTATGTTGGTGCTATATGCATAGGAAGAATCCGTTCACATTGTGAGCGATGAGAGACGATAACGGAGACGCCAAAGCCCTTGAAAGGGTCAACGATGCAGCCGTGGACTGACGAGAGAGAAGCTGGGTGGTTCGCAAGCAGCGGCACGCATCTCATGCCAAAACATGTGTCTTAAACTCGAGACCTTCGCGAAGCATGTACGGTGCTAATGCTGACCATTATGTGCATTTCTTGCCTCGCAGTTTCCACGGAAACGGGTTTTTTCGATGGACTAAATTGACAAGCCTTTGTGAAAAGTCTCTCGCACAGACAAAACCTTACTCCATGTCCTCTTAATACTTTGGAGAGAGGGTAAGAAATATAAAAATAAATACCGACACATCTACTTCTTCTTTTTTTCACTAATGCATATATGACCCTGAGTAATTGTGTCCATGAGCCTTGAAAAAAAAAAAAAAAAAAAAAAAAAAAAAAATGCCAAAGGGAAATAAGGAGACGAAATAATGAAATTCCTCAGCTAGAGGAACTCAGGAGGATATTGTCCCTCCAGGTGGATCGTGTGCAAGCATGCATATGGCTGTAGAAGGAGGTTTTTGTGTGTGTGCGTGTGTCGAAGCCTTCAGTGTGTGTGTGTGTGTGTGTGTGTCTTTCTGCTTGGAGAGGTATGTGCGGGGGATGGAATGAAACCCATCTCGGGTGTCAGAGGTCGCAGCGTGTGCCACCCCGAACACGGCTCTGCCAGAGGGCGGCCCGGTGAGCCACCTTCTATATAGTCTGTGTGAGCTTTTCATTGTAATCCCCACACACACACACACACACACACACACACACACACACACACACACACACACACTCTCCCCTCCAACCCTTCCTCCGTATGAGACACATTAGTCCTCAAAGAGAGGAAAGGCGAGAGTGAGGGAGGATAACCCCCTCCTTCCATTGTTGCACGCTTTCATCTATTTTTATAAGGCGAGGGAGGGTGGGAGGGGTCGGGGGGGAGGGAGTAAGAGGATGGAGGGGAGTAAAAATAAGTTCTGGTGGGCTGCGGACCGGTAGTCTTGTTGCACCTCTGAGAGTATGATGCATCTCTGCCTGGATCCAAACACACCTGCGAAAGGCATGTGCACACACACACACACACACACACACACACACACACAGTCGGCTATATTATACATGCATGCTGGAACACACTCAGCACTCGGTATTGATCCACACCACTTTCTGTAAAGCACTTCAACCCACCATAGTATTCATAAGCAGCTTATGAACACTTAATTCCTGCTTTATAACAAAAGAAAAAGGACCTGTGCACGAATTTTGCTTCATGCAAATGTCCGTGCACATGTCCTAATATGAAGCATCTGTAACCGATGTGTTAACAGTCACCGAACGGTCGATGAACGCAGTATAACGTAGCTGTAACCGTGTGTTGTTAGAAGGATGATGCGTAATTGCACCCTGTGACCTCCAGGTGCTTACCAACACGCAGCCCGAAAACACTACAGCGTGACGCGCTGGCGTTTTAATTCATTCATTCCATGTTTATCTGAATGCTACATGTGAGGTTAACAGGAAGTGGCACTTTTGCCAGTTACAATAGTCATCGCCATGTGATGACCTTGACCCCTGCGGCCGTGTGACACTGCGCTGTCGTGCAGTAACGTCTTAATCTCCCGGGAAGCCTCACACGGCCTCGCGCTGCACGCGGAGACCGTCCCCCCGTCGCACCGGCAGCGTCGTTAGCGCTCCGCATAACGCCTGCAGCAAGGAAGCACGCATTTGTTTGCCTGTGTTTTGACAGTTTTACAGCATTTAGCTGCGTCTCCGAGTCATCAAACCAACCCCCGATTAAAGACAAACAGGATGTCAAGTTCCTAAATAATGTGACCTAATTGGTATCAATTAGATACAGAGTGACAGAGTGAGGAGCTTCCCAGTTCCCAGCTGGTTAGATAAACAGACGGAGGGGCCGGAAACATGCGCGGGTCAGCTGGTGTACAAACACTGACAGAGAAATGTACCTGAAAGGTCAAGATGAGTGTTACTGGTTTTATTCAAAGTCCACAAACACACACACACACACAAGGTTATCTCTGGCCAGTTTGGGCAAACGATCACTAAAATGAAGTGCGTGTGTGTGTGTGTTGGCTGGCGGATGGGTTGCACGTTGTTCCAGTTGGTTCTGTCTGGTTTGGCAGAACATCCTCACCTTTCTTTTCTTCTCGGAAATCACATCAAATGCGCCGCGTCTCGTAAATCGCCGCGGCATTCCTCGTGTGCGAAATTAAATTGCCGAGTGGAAAGAATGTGTCGAGCAGGACAAAAGTGTTCCGGCAGAGTTATTATGCATGGATTTGTGTACGCGCCTTAACTGTGAGCTATGACTAGGGGGTGGTGAGAGGCGGTGTTTGCACATAAAGTATAGTATCTTTGGCGAACGCATGAATGAATGCATGAGCGGCCGCAGCTTGGTGTCGGCCTACAGAATGTGTGAACACCTGAATGTGTTTTTCTGAATTCTGTTTGTTTGTGCCTTTTTTTTTACAAATTCCCCGAAGTGAGAAAAAAAAAGAAAAAAGAATGCCTTCATTCTTTTCTCCACGTTCTCTCTCTCTCTCTCTTTCTCTCTCTCTCGCCCATGCTGCCGGTGTGAAGCTGCGACGCGGTAACATATGTGCATACATATGTACCGTCGTCCCTTGTGTCTTCTTTGGATGCCCGGGACCACGGTCAAGGATCAGAAAACTTACCAAAATAAATAAATAAATAAACACACGCTCTCTACGTTGGCACGACTTGCAGCTCGCTCCCTCCCCAGCGCTGGAGACGCCACACTGGGAAGGACACGGCCCCCACCGCGTCCCAGCGCGGCACACCTGATGTTTCTGCGGCACCACCTGTTCACCTCGCATCATAATCATGCTCAGAATCCTAACCGCTTATTTGGACAGAGGGGAGGGAAGTTAGAGAGAGAGAGAGAATGGAAGACCAGGAGGGGGGGAGAGAGGGGGCAAGCATAAGACAGAGACAGAGAGTGCGTGGGAGGTAAGGGGGGGGGGGGTGGGGGGGAGGGAGGGAGGGAGGCTTTGGCTGAGTGCCTTTTGGAGGTGTTTAATTGTCTTCGTAGAGGACCGCCCCACCAAACGTTACACCTGACACACACGCAGCCTCGCCAAGGAGTGATGGTATCGTGAGAGAGAGGTGTGTGGGTGGGGTGTGTTGGGGTTGGAGATACATACAAAAAAAACAAGGTGCATTCCAAATTAACAGCTGTCAGAGAAAGTGATTTTTATTTTCCGAACATAACAAATGCCCCGTGCCATTTTGGAGACGAGCCAAATTGCCATTTGCCGCCTCGTTGCACCTAAAAAAATTTTTTTTTTTAAAAAAGGGCACCGAAAAATGCACGTAGGCGGGTCGCGCAATGACTGCAGGCCCTCATTGAAAACACAGTCGTGTCCCTCGTGGAAAAAAAAAAACTTGTATCGACCGATGCACCCGGCTCGCGGAAGGCGACGCAAACAAAACGACGACAGGCGACCACGTTTTATTATTATTTTTTTTCCTTCTTTTTTCCTTTGCGAGAGCGGGACGCGCGCGTTCCCTCGGAAACAACATGTCCGCCTCACTCGCTTGACAACAACGGCTATAGAGCGCATATCGCAAACGATATGAAGACACTCTTTTTTTCTGTCGCGGACCCCAATGGTGGGTGTGTGATGCCTCTGTGTGTCATCGTTTGTGAGCTCGTTGAATGGCTTTAAAAGAAAATCTCTGTCAGGAGTGGGTGTCGGCCCCGACTCTCGCTACACAAAACACCGCGGCAACAATGCCATTATCCACACCCGGGACCTGCACAATGCGGCGCTTGTTTATTTTATTTTTTTGGCAGTCTCTCAACGCAGCATCTTACATCGCAGAGAGTGTAATATTTGGACGATAAAGAACAATTGTTTCAGAAATCTGCTTTTTCGATGTCCCCCCCCCTCCGCAAAGTTCGGCCCAAAAAAACCTGTTCAGAGGTCTAAAAAGGTTAGAAGATAAAAAAAAATAAAAAAAGAACTAATGTGTTGACGAAATATGATTTCATCATCTTGTCACCCCTGAAATGTATATCGTGTGAGTGTCTTATGGACTTATATATTTGGTATGAAGCCACAATGAGAAGTGCTCGCTGTGAGGCCTGTGGATCATCCAGAGCAACCTGGACATTGTTTCTGGAAAAGGTGAATTGCTGATTTCTATTTCCATTTTTTCTATCTTTTTTTCTGGACTCGGGCTATCTCCGAAACCTGGGCAAAGTATCCCCGGCTTCAAACCAACAGCGGTACATTTTGTACAGATCTTTTCACCGGGAACATGAAGTGAACAGATCCCTCACCGTCTCTCTGCGTCATCTTTCTTCAGGCTTAATTCAGTCCGGGTGGCAGTGTTACAGTTAGACGGCACTGGGCGGGCTCTGCAGTCGACATGTGCCCATGTGGAGAGGCAGGGGGTGGGAGGCGAGGGGGGGGGGGGGGGGGGGGGGGGGGGGGGGGGGGCTGTGGATGTGGCACTGGGCTGTGATTTGAATACCTGCCTGCTCTGGCTGAGCAGTGATCAATCATCTCTCTGTCAAGCGCCACTCCCTGCTGGCAACTTCTCTGCGCACGTAACCCCATCTTTTTACTTTTTGCTCCCCCCCCCCCCCCCCCCCCCTCGCCTCCTCCTCCTCCCTCCTTCTGTTTCTCATTCTCTATCCCCTCGACTGTTTTTTTGTTTAGTTTTTTTTTGTTTTCCTCTCTATCTGCTGGTCTCTTTCCAGCCTCCCATCCTTCGATCCGTCTCTGGGCTCCTGAGCAATGTGTTACTCATTTACTCTGCGCTGCCAATGCTTTTCCCTCACTGCTTTTCTCTCGCGGCACCTCGCCAGGTCCTCTTGTTCTTTCTATCTCCCGTGCTGTCGGCTCGCCTGAGGATACCGCGGAAATAAAAAATAAGGGGCGTGGGGGGTTTTCGGGACAGATGGAAATGAATGAGAGACACACGGCGCAGGACTGCAGGCGGCACGGTTAGCGCACTAAGTGCACCTGACTGTAACTGTAACTCATTATTATTTCTCTCATTTCCGTCCCCATTTTGTATTTCCTAATTAATGTTGGAGTGTTTTTAACTCGAGCACACATGGAGCGCGACCTTGGGGAGGGCAATCGGGGAGGGGGGGGGGGGGGGGGGACTTGTGTGTAACATGCCGATGGATAGCGCGAACGCCTTCACTATCTCTACCGGGTGCTGATGGGCAAGAAACACATACACACACGCACACGTGCACGCGCACACACACACACACGCTCCCATCCCTCCACCATGTTGGGGGAAGTCAGACCTAAGACCAGTGCTGCTGCCGCTCCGCTCTTGAAATATGAATGGTTTTAATTAAACAAATTTGCTTTGCCATCTGGCCCTACAATTGGGCTTGCCTAATGAACAGAGTAACACACACAAGCGCGCACACACACACACACACACACACCCACGTGCACATTATTAACCAGGCTAAGTAGCATTCCAGCGGGCAAAGCTTTAGAAATAGGCGGAAACAACAACAATGAAGTGATCTAGTGAGGTGCTTCACAGAGCTGGAAAATTATGCAGAGCTGAATGAGGTGTGTGTGTGCGTGCGTGTGTGTGTGTGGCTTAAGCGTATTTGTTTTTGTATTTGTATGTGCCTGAGCATGTGTGTTCATTTCCCTGTGTAAAAGACATCATTTCGGTGTGTTAGCACGGGCTCAGACGGTGTGTGAACACACCACCTACCTCACCGACGGCTGCAGTGATGTGCCACTTGTCTGTCCTACTCTATTGGGCCAGCTAGCCAACACTAAATGATGATGTTTGTAATCCAACGGCGGTAGCCCGATATTTCTCAGCGGGAGAGGCAGGAGAGAGATAGAGCCCGGTGTGTGTGTGTGTGTGTGTGTGTGTGTGTGTGTGTGTGTGTGTGTGTGTGTGTGAGTGCTGGGTGGTGGTTGTCTGGCAGCCAAAGCACAGAAACGTGGGAGGCATGCTAACGTTAGCAGCCGGTTTGTACGTGCTATTACTCTCTCAGAGGCTACAATAAATTTGCACTATTCATCCGTCTTAGCAGCCGGCGTAAATGAAATCTGCCGTCGGCCTCGGTGAGATGCACTCGGTGATGTAGCGGTTAGTAAAAAGTTGGGTAAACTAATATTTATAACCTCCTGGTGAGTTTCGCAAGGCATGAATAAACCCTGCGGTATGGATAAAAAAAAGTCCTGTTGAGCAAAGTTTTCCCTGGTGAAAGCCGTCCTTACGCACGCGCGCGCGCGCGCACGTGGGATACATTGGCTTTTGCGTACCTGCGTACGGCATCAGCCGCGGGTCGAGCCTCACGGCGTCGACTCAAGCAGGGTGAGGCGAGAGTAAAAGGTTCAAGTCCCACATTAGCATTTCCTTTCCATGATAAAAGACGGCGTATAACGATTCCCACTGTGGATCAAAAGGTACGAATCCTTCGGCAGCGTGACCCAACGCAACGAGCAGAGCGAACCGTATCGCTGCACTGATGTACTGAACAATTACTACATCTTCAGTGCCCCGAGCTGTTCACATTTGAGCCGAGGTATCATAAGGAAAAAAAACACTTTGCACGCCTCAGACACCTGACTCGCGATGAAAGGGCAGCGTGGAGGGATGTTATTTGGAGATGTACTTGAACTAACACGGTAAAAATTGGAGAAAAAAAAAAACCCCACTGCCCCGCCAATGTGGAGATCAATAATAGAGCGCGAGCCTTTGACCCAGAGATAGCGGCGTACATCTGGCTCTTCCACATCCGTAACGGCCTAATCGGGTGTTTGACTCCAAACACTCAGCGTTTATGAATATCTGATGAGCACCAGGGTAAGCTTATGAATAAGTGAGTGGGCCAGCTGTGCATCAAAAAGATCAAGACTTCATGAAATGCACCGAATGTCATACTTGAGCAACACATGGAACTGCGTGCCGCTCAAGATTATTGGTAAAATAGATTCTTTTTTTTTGGGGGGGGGGGGGGCTTTAAGAACTACAAATTGAATTCTTTGTGCGCCATTCAGCTGAACTGATCCAGAAACATCTGTGTAGATTCAGCAGAATTCTCCGAGGTTCCTGGCATGCAGCTTTCAACTGTCTCTCACTCGGCCGAAACAACGCCTGCGAAGAACTACAGAGGATCCTTGTGTGATCGTTGTGTGGGTCAAGAATGTGTTCCTATTCCCGCGATGACCCCAGCACTCCCTGTTTGGAGACGGTTCTGGAAGAATCGGTCTTGGATGGAGAGGTTTTTTTTTTTTTGTCTTTTCTTATTTGACACTCCCCATGGAAAGAAGTCCACCAACAGAAAATAATAAAGTTCGAAACCTGACCTTGATGAAGGAGATGAGGAAAAGAAAACACGCTCCCTCGGTACATCTGTGCGCGGTGGAAAGGAAGTATCGGGATGAAGAGGCCAGCGAGTGTGTGTGTGTGTGTGTGTGTGTGTGCGTGCGTGCATTCATGTGTGTGAGACAGACGAGCAGCTGCAGTGGATTGTTCCTGCACATTGTGCGAACATCGATCGACAACAAGCGAGTTGGAGCCGGGAAGAAGAAAAAAAAAGGCAACAGAATCAAAAGGGAGCCTTTTGTCCTCATTCGACCCCGGCACAAAGCATTGGCGATCAAACGCGATGAATCGGTAACACCGTCCACAACAAATACTCAAATCCTCAGATTCGGTTTGCAAACTGACGGGGGCGGGGTCGAGGTTTTTATTGGCGTTGAATTGAATCCGATCCATTTTCGAATACACACAGACTCTCCTCTTCGCCTATCCCCGCATCCTTTCCGGTCTTCCACAGGACAACACATAGTCACTGCGACTCCCCGCCGCATTACGCACATAAATGCCGACAATTACCCATCACTAATGACGCTCACACCGACACTGGTCACCACGGCAACGCCATCTGCTGACTCTTTTTCATACCTCCCTCGTTTCCTAAAAGGGCTAAGGTTTCACATGAAGCAGTGCTGGTGGTGTGTGTGTGTGTGTTTGTGTGTGTGTGTGTGTGTGTGTGTGTCTGTGTGTGTGTGTTCTGGCTACAACACAAGTGGGAGTTATAATGACTGTAGTTAGCATCCCTCAAGAGGGTGAAGCACTTTGCCAATATTTGCCCTAACCTTCGATGATTGCATTTACTTTACACTTTAGGTATTTAGCCGAAGCCCTTATCCACAATGACCTCGGAGAAGAGAGCAAGCAGGGGCTCAGCGTCCTCCTCAAGGACACTTCAACAGGAAGCATAAAGCTGCCTTTTTCCAGGACTGAATGACGGGACCAAGACCAATTAGACGCTGCCAGGCCACGAGGCCACCCTACTGCCCTCCTACCGTCAGGCTGCTGATGCAAAGAGATGCAGCGGTTGCTTTGAGATTGTACACAATATGTTGAACAAAACAGGCCCAAATTCACATGAACTCACAGCCTTTTCAGCTGATCTCACTAAAGATAGCGAGCAGCGGCGTTTCTCTTGGATGGAGACTGATTCATGAATTGACCTTGACTCTGTTCCTCCAACACTTCTCTAAAGCGCCAGTGTACTTTAAAATAGCGCCGGCTGAAACAGTTGAAAATGGAAGAATTAACATCATGTGTGCACTGAGCTGAAGCCGAACATCGATAGGGATGACATTGCCACATACTGTGGGGTCAATGTGCTAAATGTAAGATATCTCACATTGGACAACATCTTACGCTACGTGGGCTTTTTTTGTTGGTATTCAATGTTCTTTTCTTCACAATAGATGCTGTTTTCTGTCTTTTTCTCAAGGTGAATTTGATTGACAGGCCGACCTCACTCCTCATCTAAGTCGGATTTCTGCTATCGGCTGTCCCTGTCCTGTTACTTTTAAATGGAGACCAAATTGAAAAGAGTCTTTAGATTGGGTCTAATTCGACCAGTGAATGGGTGCCTATTGTCTGAAAAGGAAGATTTTAAGTATCCTCGAGGTAGCCCTTATCAGCTCACACTAAAGTGGTTTAAATCCTTTTTAATCTGCATTGAGGCCAAAGTTGGAGAGAGCTCACCTTGGGCACCTTTCTAACTGCCTGTTTGACGTGCACATCTGTGCCCCGACTTTCTATCTGCTTCCTTGTGGGTCATTGCACCCCCCATAACTAGCCATGTAACCCTCTCTAAAGGTTGTCCGGGCTTCACTTTGTGGATACAGTGCCTCATTGACTCCGCTGATCTGAGATAAGTTAAGACATCATCTCCAAAACACATCCATCTGAAAAAAAAGAGTGAATCTGTACGACATTTGAATATCCTAAGCTGCAGTGGGGAAGCCTCTGCACTTAGGCTTAGCACTCTCAAGTCAGCTCCTCCTTGTAAAGCATCGCCTCAGATTCCTACACTATGAATGGGACCATTACCCCCATCTCTCACTCCACACCCAGATACACACACACATATTTTGGTCTTGGTAGGAAACTTGCTGGGGATGGCTTTGAGAAGGTTACGCAGCACTGTATCCAGGGACTGCTTTTACAATAGGCTCGTTTTCCACTGCTCCCACTCACTCTCTCTAGATTGCAGTCTTTTCACATTACGACCTCCAGAAAATCATCTCCCAATTGTAGCAAAATAAACTCCTTCGTAGAGGCCTCACGCCAGTACTCATTGCAAAATCAGTACAGCAATACAGCTTCTAAACAATTCAAGTGGGCTATTAACCCCCCACTGCTACCCCTCCTTTACTTCATCTTAAAAGAGGAAGGAAAATATGTCCTCAATCGAGTTGAAATCAAGACGACGACTGAAATTCAGCGAGATTTGCAAAGAAAAGAGGCGCAAACTACAAGCGGTAAGACGGCCTGAAAGGTGTTGATCTTAAAGAATATGTCTGTTACATATATTCCCTCGTGTGGCGCCTTTGATCAAATAAGCCTGCTGCCTTCTGAAACAAAAGCATAGGTGTTATTACAAATCCCGCACCTCGTCTTCACATGATGTACAATCGTGGAGGCGCTTTAGCTTTTGACGAACAGCTTTTCCTACGTCACATCACACCTGATTCGCTACACAACTAACCGGAAATCCTCAAGCACTCAAAACACTTTCAGAAATGTCTACTCGGTAGCAAATAATATGAATAAAAAAGGACCGAACCTCACATGTTTTTGTATGTTTCTGAGACTGTCTACCGTCGGGCTTGCTACTGTAGGTGGATGCTCTAGGCACTATGTGTGTGTTATCTGTATCCTAACGCTTTCTTAATCTCCTTTAGTGTTTGCCCCTACCATTTTCCATGTGCTCTGCCTCACCGACACTGCCATCCGGCGTTGTCCTCTCGTAGCTGTCTTCGGGCAGGGGAAGGGCGCCCAGCCGGGGGCCCGACGAACTCTTGCTGCTGGGCGTCTCCGACTCGTCCAGGCCGCTGTCGTAGCAGCTCTGCAGCGATCCCTGCTGGTGAGGGTCCTGGGGCTGGCTCACCACCGAGAAGGTCACTCGGCGAAACGGCTACAAGAGAAACCAAACGGCCGGGGGTCACTATAAAAGGGACTGTTTTACTTTTGCTTGTGTTATTGTTTGAGGAGCTGGGGCGTTGGATCCTCTGTTTAAAAAAAGGATGGTAGAGAAATAGGTTAGGAAAAAAAAAAACGGGCAAGGGGAAGGAGACTACGCTTTAATCGGAGGGAGCCTGGAGGAGTCGTAGAAGTGTGGCTGGCTAGATTTTAAGGACACAATTATTGGATTGCATAAATCTCCAAGCTAGCTGTGATGTCACTTTCCTGACCCTAAAAACAAGACAAACAACCTAATCTGCTCTCTCACAAAAGCCAACAAAGAGCTTTTATCGCAAAAAAAACAAGGTCATACCTTTCTCACACACTGAAAAGTACCAATGGGAAGACACAGAGAGACGCAGGAGGTTTACACAAAGGAAGCGTATAGCGTGAAAGCCCGCTTGAAGGTCAGGCGACCAAGACAACGCGGCAAATCGCTACACCTGCGCGTTAAATACAGTTGAGGAGGGAGGAGCGCACCGGCCTCATCCACTTATTTATTTTGGCCACTAGAAAGAGAACATGGTGAACAAGCGTCCGGCTCTGCGGGAGGTCTAATTTGACGAGTGCCCACAAACGGACGGGGGGTGGGGGCACCGACTAGACCGCATGCTAGCACGTCCGCGCGATGAGCCGCGGCTACACGCTGCCAATGAGTGTACCCTGCTCATTATGGAACAGCGTCCTGAGTTAAGAAGGAACAAAGCGTGTCATTAAAGCGGAGGCCTCGCCGTCCCCCTCCACGTCTCTCAATGCCTGTCTGAGTGTTCTACAAAAGATAATGGCAGCGATTGGGGGGGGAGGAGGGGACGAGGGAGAATGGCCATGAGACTAGGAATGAAAGATCCGGCGTGATCATTACCATAATAAATGGCATAACAAATGGCTAATGCCGTTCATTAATTAGTTACAAACACAGTCGGAGCGGATCTTCTCCTTCAGCCCCTCGCCGGACCTCATCACTTGTTCTCTGCGTCCCCCTCCTCCCGTTGTCCCTCCTTGTCTCTTCGTACCGTCACGAGAATATTAAACGGGACAGAAGCCCATTACTCAAAATGTTTTTCTCTTTCTCCCTCCATCTCCTTCCATTTGTTCCCCGATTGCCTCACCTGATGAAATGAAATCTACTATCAGCCGCTGCGGTCGGTATAACCGCGTCTTTAATTTCTCCATCCATCCATTTACCTTTTTTTTTTTTTTTCGTCTTTTTTATCCGAGAGGCTGGAGCCAAAACGTCACGTCAGGCGGCTTATCGTGCCGACGTGGTACTTGATCTACGCGAGCGTATGTCTATATCTTTTGAAAGAGGGTGACAAATGAAGTGACTGCACTGGGATGTGAGAGACAATCTCAGCGAGTGTATACAGGTCTCTATAGGAAGGTGAGCCTCTTTGTTATTTTGTCATCCTGAGACACTTACTGGAAGAACTTCTGAATTTCTGCCAGGCAAACAGCATGGAAGATTATCTTTTTGATAATGAAATTCCCCCCAAGCCACTGTGGAAAAAAAAAAAAAAAACAGGCCTCCTTCTCCTCTGTGTGCCTGTGCGGAAATTTGCATTTATTTATATATTTACATTTATTTATATAAATATATATCCACCCTGTTTTTTCTCTGGCTGGCTGGCTAGCAAAGCAATCTTGGCAATAAATCATGTTTCCATGTAATTACAATCAACACTCAACAAATGAATTGGTATAAATATTCATGCAAATTTCACTTGGATAGTCAAACATTTGTTGCATAATTAAAATCGGGGGCCCAGAAGGAGAAGTGCTCTCTATAAGTGTAATAACACTTGAAAGGACGCTAAGATATTAAACCATGTTTTTGTTTGTTTGTTTGTTTGTTTTCATCCTATTTTCTCCGAAACGCTTGTTTGGTGTGAGGTGTGTGTGAACAAATACAACAGCTTGAGTGTGGTCGGGGAGAAAAAAAAGTACTTTGTCTGGATCAGATTTAGTGGAGTGCCATACTCCTTGGGAAACACGCTTTTCTAATGATACAAATTAAACGACTGTTGCCTAATGAATTGCTGGCGAGACCGACGCAAAGGAAGGAAACACTGGAGCAGGTGCGCACCGAGGGAACATTGAGTTTGGGAGAGAGAAAAGAAGCTGACAGCAAGGGGGGAAAAAAAGAAAGTTGAATGAACAAATACATTTTATTCACCTGAATGTCCCTTATTTTCACTGGAGGGGAGAGTAAGATAGAAGAGAGAGAGAGAGAAAAAAAAAAAAGCTCATTTGTTTGCAGACCAGAAATGGAGTTCATGCAGAGATCGCCGGAGGCTTTGGATTAGAATCTGCAGCAACCACCGTCTGCACAGCGACCTTCGCTCCCTTCATTCTGTGTCTTTTAAATAAATGAATAAAATAAAACCTGATTCTCTCTTAGTCATTCGTTCCCCTTTATATGTGTGTGTGTGTGTGTGTGCGTGTATCTGAGGAGTAGCCGGGAAAGAAAAATGAATTGTCCACTGTGCCGTGTGAAATCGCATATGCTTTTTTTTCTCCCCCCCCCCCCCCTCTCTTCCAAGTAGTCATTTGTAATTATTTTTGATCTGGCATGCCGAATATACTACAATGCCTGGGCAATGAAGAGGGAGATTTTACATTGTGAGAAATAAAAAAAAAGAGACCCTTGCAGTCTGTCCATGCTGACACATGAGCTGACCCCATCTCGCCAAATACTGGTCATTTCCAGACCCGCTGAGTTTGTTCAGCCTGACTGAGTACATGGCCTTTGATGGCGGTCCCTCGACCTCCTTCCCTGACCTCCTGGCCTCATGGTCCACTCAGCTGCCAATTAATCCAGCAGTGCATTCACACACACTGAAATGTCATGGCCAAGTCCCATTCATATTGGCCAAATCTGTCTATTGTGTGATATATATTTTTTTGGAAGATGCCAAATAACAAAATGACATCTCATCACTATAAAGTAGCTAAAGCCCATGATGTGTCTGGTCACTCAAGCTTCCAATGCATGGCTTTAATTACAAGTTATCACCAGTTTGCTTTATCTTTACCAGATGCCCGCACCTCTTTTTCGGGCCTCTTTGCGGTGCGCCTGTGATTGAAAGCCAGCTGCGACAGCCACGGGTGATTGAGCCTATCCGTCATCCCAAAAAATTGAACAATGCAAACAAGCCACAGGTCTACTGGGAGCTCAGGCCGAAGCTTGGCTCGGCCTGTTTCCTGGACGCGAAAGGGAAAACACATGGGCCGCCTGACTCCAGGGAAGCTGGAGCCAATAGAAACAGGACCGTGTCACTCGTGTCAATAATGTGTGACCCCTTGGATTTGATTTTCATTTCCTCCCCCCCCCGACCGCCCTCCGAACTAAAAGTTGAGCCGCCGTCAGCAGCCGCAGTTCTTCTTTTATCTCCTCGCAAACCTTGACCGGGTAACTCATTGTTTAGTAGCGGAGCGTTCGGCCTTGGCGCGGAACCTCAGAGTCGCTCGGGTCAAGTCGAGAACACAGTCGACGCACATTAGTTAAGGCTATGCAGCAGGTTTGATGTCACGTATTTTGTAAACAGTTCTCATCGTCCGACCTCCAATCAAATTCTCCAATGTCACTCATGTACTCACAACGCCACACAATGGTGACTGTGTTCATGCTCTGCTGCCGGTCCTCATCCACCGAGGAAGCCTTTTGAACCCGATCTCTTTGAATGTCTGGGTTCTTTAATTAAGCCCACCTTCGCCAGAGCTTCTGGGCGGAGCGTAGGATAATAGAACGATGTAGGTAGGTCTCCTTGGAAAACACAGGGTGTGTAATTTCAGCTGTGAATACCTTTTGGCGGATGGCAGTGACCCACTACCGTGAACCACAGGAAGTAATTGTGGCTGGGTAGGACTCGGGGCAAGGGGAGCAAACATATACTGCAGGGCTAGTGTCTTATTGCAGTCAACCAAGAGAGATGGAGGGATACAGAGAGGATGGTAGTGAGACGGAGAGACTGATAAAGAGGCCAGTAAAACAGAGGGGGGGGGGGGGGAATAGTGTGACACATGAGTACGTCCACGATTGCCAAAAGTGCCAGTATGTAATTAAGAAGCCATGTTTCATTTTTAATGGGCATACCAGACTGCAACCTGCTATACGCCACCTGAGTCGGGCGCAAAGTGCCAAATAGCCACGGCACACCGGGCTGGAATCTGAGATTGCCTCAACTCAATCACGGCTGCTTGCTTCGCGAAAGCTCAAATGCCGGTGAGGCTCGCCGTAACCTCCAGTACCGGGAAATTAAAAAGATCACGATAGAACAACGAAGGCCGAAGCTGCAAACGGGACAAATGCCCTCAAGGTGAATGTCTGAATGGAAATCAATTGGAATCTGATCA
This sequence comes from Cyclopterus lumpus, assembly GCF_009769545.1. Taxonomy (NCBI): domain Eukaryota; kingdom Metazoa; phylum Chordata; class Actinopteri; order Perciformes; family Cyclopteridae; genus Cyclopterus; species Cyclopterus lumpus. The sequence continues at coordinate 6,044,496 of NC_046983.1, read as the reverse complement.
GGGTGGATTCAGGTTCTGTTTGGGTGCTGCACGGTTGCACTTAATTACTGCGCTAAGCTAAGCTAAGCTAAGCTAAGCACAGAACGCCGTGGCCCGGCATCAGTAGACAAAAACAAAAAGGCCCGCGGATGGTTCTCTCAGGTGTGTTTGTGACTAGGGGATTTTCCAAAAAGGGTTTTCTGTCAGGGCCGAGTAAGTTGTCGGAATTCTGGCTGCAGCTTTGTTAGCGCAACCGCCTGCACAGTCTCAGGTATCGTGTTCGAGCCTGGCTGAGCCCTGTCAAGCTCCAGCGCTCCTCTTAACTTAACTCCACATCCCCTCCGCCTTCTTCAAGGTTCGCTCCTCCTGCCCGCATTCCTCTCAAGTCACTCGGGATGAAGAGGGAGGAACCGTGGAGACATTTCCAAAGGACACCCAAGACTCCGGGAGAAAAGGGTAGCAAAAAGGCCCTTGAAAGTTCAGTGTCTGATTTTACCAACATTATCTTCGGGAGCCAACCAAAGATGAAACAATTTTTTTTTTTTTAACCTTTTCTTCTATGATAGTCTGCTGAAAAAAAGTCCTTGCTCTCGCAAGGGCGTACAGCTGCCTCATCCTCACCTTAACTTTGCCCACAATAAAGGATTGGAACAAAATAAGAAATGACGATGATAGATTTAAATGCCAATCTTCCATTTAAAAACCACGTCAGGGAGATGTGAGGTCATACAATCCACATGGGTCCAAAGTGTGATAATAACACCTTTATTACAGGAGGTGCAGACACATGAGCACACATCCTCGTTAAGAGTTGATGATGCTGTTAGCACTCTCTTGTCTATATTTGAAAGCGTGAGTGTGTTTTTTTGTTGTTTTACCCTTCCCTTTTAGCACATGCTCGTTTTATGATCTGACCGCACGTCGACCAATCGAATGTCCCCTAGCGTTTATTGACTGGCGCTCTCTTTAGCGACCCTTTATTGCACTCTTTGACAGAAGAAATAGCTCTATAACTATATGTGCTCCAGTAAGAAAAGACTATTCAATAAATACAAATAAACTGCAGGGAACCAAAAAACATGAACTCCCTGATGCTTCCCACTGTTGTATGTTTGGGGTTGTGCCATGAAAAGTTGTTGCTAGGCATAAAATGTCCTTGAAAAGAAGTCGGGAGAGATGAATTCTTTGTCGCAGAGCCTTGGGAACCACTTTGGATTGAGAAAAAGGAATTGGAAGTAGGGGGAAGAAGATGCTGAAGTTGGAGAGACTCGAGGAAAGCAAAAATAAAAAAACACAAAAAAAGGGAAGGAAGGAAATGACAAAATGGTGGATCCTTCTATCCCAAGCTTATTTCTCTTCCTTAATCCACATCCCCTTCTAGTCGTTTCTTTTCCCAGTGTGTTTGGAATGCCTTTGGAAGAGTGCCACTGCTCGCATTACTATTAGCATGCACCCCGTGTGTACAGCCGGAGAGACAGACCAGCACAAAGAAAGACATGGAGAAGAAGAAAAAAGAAAACACATGGTTACTTTCTTAAAGTCTGGGCTAAACTTTTAATTGCTCTTCAAGTGGCGGATTAGGCCATTGGTGTAACAGAGATACTATTCAGGGGGGGGGGGTGCTTTTGAAGATCTTCAGAAGCTTAGCCCAACCCCTGACCTGCTCTGAATGGCAAAGGAGTGGTTTTTTTGTGTGCTGCTTTTCTTTTTCTTTTTCATTTTTTGGTTGATGGGGCCGGGGGTGGAGACGGGCTGGGAGGGGGGGGGGGGGGGTTGTTGAGTGGCAGTGGATTAGCTTCAAGGTGACAAATAACACCCTCTGTGGACTTCTGCTGCTTTTCCGCTGGGCTGCAGGAAGCGCCAACTCACCGAGTCCGGTAGTCATGTCGCTGATAGCGTGATGTGGGCTTGTAATTGACGACCAGATAGCTAATGTATCTGTGTTCATGGTGTGGTGCTCTTTTTTTTTTTTGCGTGCAGATTTTTCCACAGGAACTTCAGTCGCGTCCGTCAGTTGCGAATTATGTTACATCCTCTCATTGTGAATGGATGGGGGCCTTCTCCTGTATCGCCATGTTAGAGCCGATGATGCTGACGCAGGCGCTGGGGATGGGTGTCAACCAAACCCTGACCGAGGTGTCGCTTACATAGAGTCTAGTCTGCAAAACCTTGAGATCAGCCTTTCCTACCTAAATCGTGACCACCAGGAGGAGAAAATCGCTCCCTGCGCATGCGTATGCGTGTGAGCGTGTGTGTGTGTGTCACGTCATTTCACATGTCAACCTGCCATCCGCTTAAGTTCCCAGGTCTGGCGTGACATGGAAGCGGGGCGGGGGGGGCTCTAGGTGGAGCCATCTGGGGATCCATCACAGTTGTGGCAGCGCTGCATCTGACCAACGGCCTACTACTGTCAGCTAGTGACGGGCCCGTGGCCGCCGCTAACGCTAGCTTGTTGTGACACGGGTCTGGGTGTCAGCGGAAAAAAAAAAACATGACATGGCATCAACGAAGCCAGAGCGGCCAAATGCCAGAGCTGAGCACTCGCTGCCACGGATTTTATATGAGAAACAGCGGTGCGCTTGCTTTTGCTACCTGTCCCGTGCGAGCAGCAGATGGGGAGATTTAGAAGCCTCCAAATGCTACATATCCAAAGAAATGAATGTCAACCAAAAAGAATAGAGGCAGTGATAGCATCTACTACAGGGATAGACAGATTTGTGGCGAGAAGTATGAAGAAAGGAAAAGACTGAGATAGAGGGAGACGGAGAAAGATAAATGATTCTTTATTTACCATCCCGAGTCACTGATGACAGATAACCTGCATTTAGGAGATCAGGGCCGCCATCCAAACAGCGAAAAGAGAGAGGAGAGAGATAGATTGGGGGAGGTTAGAGAGCATATCCAGCTTATCCGCTAATGAGGCGTTCTATTTGAGTATGATCATGCAGGCATGTATCATTCAAGGTGGATAAGTAGTGTGTGTCCTTGCGTGTGTGTGTGTGTGTGTGTAGCGCCTGTCCTTCCACGCGCACTGCCCTCATTTCATCTGCATGTAAAACCAGCAGGTGGCGCGCGTCTTTGCCAGCTTTCCATGTACATCTCTGACACGCACTTCGCCTCAAAAAGGCCCTCCTACCCGCCACCTGTTCCCGACAATTACGTTACGAACAATTATGAGAAACGATTATTACAAACGAGTAATTAAACCCTAACGTCGGGGGTAAATAAACTGACGGTGAGAAGGGAGAGGATGAAGGAGGCTGGAAGACAGCCCGAGGCGACGGAGGGAAGGAGTGAGTAAAGAGCAGCGGGAGGGGGAAAGGAACCGAGAGAGACGCGTGCGGTCGCTAACGCCGCTGCAACATGAGGATTGTGAGAAATGGAACGGCCTCACACACTTACTCGCACATTTAACCGCCCTCGAAACTTGGCATCAGAGATGCCCCCCCCCTCGCATTCCTTCCTGTCATGTTCCTCATCCCTCCATCCTCCTTCATCATCTCCCTTATCTCCTCTCCCCCCCCCCCCCTATCTCCAGTCTCTGTCGGTCTCGCCCGCTCCCTCCCCACCCTCGCTATCTCTGTCGAGATCACGCAAGGTCAAACCTCGCCGACGTTTGATGGATGAAAATGGAATTAAGATGAAAGCACACTTTCCGATAATGAAGATATGCGGCGGGAGATTAGGAAGCCGGGGATGCTGCGGAGGTGCCGACCAAATTAATATTGAAATTTATGTGTGTTTGGCTCGGGCCCAGACAATCCCCATGTGTTATTTTCAACAGGGGGCCAAAGTGGAAAACATAACAAAAATTTTAATAGCATTTGAGCGAGAGGGGAGGAGGAGGGTGTGTGTATGTGTGTGTGTGTGTGTGTGTGGGTGTGTGGGGGGGATGGAAAGGCAATGCCTTTTTTTTTTTTTTTCAGCCGACAGTGTTAATTTTGCCTGACGCAGGAATGTAAAATGAAGATTAGTTGAAATGCAGAATGCAGCCATTCAGGAGCAGAGGAGGGATTGTGTTGGGAGCAATAAACACGCACACCTATGCGTGTGTGTGTGGAGGTGTGAAGGTGTGTGCGCGTGCGTGTGTGTGTGTGTGTGTGTGTGTGTGTGGCGCTCGAAGATCATATACCTTGAATGCATGTGTGAAGCAAGTGTCCCACAATCCAATCTTCCACATCTCAGCCGCTCTGAAGGAGCAGTGTGTGTGTGTGTGCGTGTTACAGGAGATGGGCGAAAGGGATAAGGCCTCCCCCCTCAGAAGGCATCAAATACAGACAGTCTATCAACGCTCCGTATCGCTGTCTGATGACGGCGATACCAAGACTAATCCTCATGTAAAATAGTCCTCTCCTCCAAGGCACTTCTTGGAGTGCACTTAGCGAACCACGTCTCTCCTCCGCGATGCTTTCCTCTCACACGTCCCTTCCTCTTTGACACTATTCCCAGCGAACTTTTGGAAAAAAAAATAAAAAATAAGATAAACCGAGCAGATGAGATCCACAACGTGCTCTTAAGGTCTCATTTTTTTTCTGTCTCCAGCTCGATTAGATCTCATTACCCAGCTGTTGACTTAACGGCCATTTTGGGGGCATCTAATGGGAAATTTGATAATGGCGTCAGGTTGTTTTTGGTCCCCGCTGTCACGAGCTCTCGCAGTGGCACTTAGTTAAGGAGGGCGCAGGAGTGTCGGAAAAGCACAATTAGCGTGGCAGTGTTGTTTGTTTTTGCCCAATAAGTTAAAATAATGCAGGAAAAAAAACATTGGACAAAAGAAACTCTGTTTTTGTCCTCTCTGAGCTGCAAGCTGTTCCCCCTTATTGAATAAGAAGGAGCGGTAAGAACGTGGTCATGTTACACGGGAGATCGCCAACAATGAAGCTCTTTGTTAAGTGAACAGGCGGAATCCAGAAAATATGACCTTCTTTTCTTTTTTTTTTTTACTCCACTTTAATCAAAAGGTTACGGAGGTCAAACAGGCATGATTACTGGACACCTGCGCCAGGCTCTCCGGTGAGCTCGGTACCAGTGTACCGTGTGTGTGTGTGTGTGTGTGTGTGTGTGTGTGTTCACCTATCACCTTACGAGCAGCTGGTATCCTAGGAATAAAGGAATCGTCAGATACACGGCCAGCGGAGGAAGAAGATGAAGGGATGGGACAATGGCGGCGCGGTGTGCGGGGTTTTGCAGATGGAACGGATCCTGTGTCTCGGATCCTGTGTCTCAGATCGCCCCCCCCAACCCCCCTCCCTCCCCTCCTTCCTTTTGGTGCAGGTGAAAGCACCTTACTGTAAGACGAACAACCCCCCACCCCAACCCCCACCCCTCCCTTCCACTTCTTCTCTGTACTTCTAATCAAGGGAAGGACAGAAATGAGAGGACAGGGAGTTTTCACACACACACACACACACACACACACACACAGACGGACACAGCAACCCTTTTCCGCTCTCTGACTTCATGAAGGAGCTGCTGGTGGCGGTGGGAGGAGGCCAATGACTCTGAGATGGTTATTGATTTAAAGTGACATCGGCGCGGCAGATAAAAGTTGACGAGCGCCCGGAACGGTGCAGTGCATCATCGAGGATCCGTGATGCCGGATCAATACGGGAGGCATGGAAGTCGGGCGCCCGGCGATACGTGTGTGCGCGCGTGTGCTCGCTAGGAAAAAAGCTTCCCTGCATCAAACCTTTCCCCTTTCACTTTCTCTTTCTCCCCACCTGTGTCACTCAGCCACGACATAACCCGCTTGGATAAAAAAAAAAAAAGAAGGAAGAATGAAAAGCAAAACCGACATCAAAACTCCAGGGCCACAAACGAGGCTGTCACATAAAAAGGCAAAACATCCATTTCATTTGAGCTCGTATTACATCGACCATTTCCTCTCCGTTTGATCTCAGAACAATGGGCAGGATTCGCCTCAGAGCCTCTAAAAACCCATACCGAGTTTCTGCCCAACAGGTTTTCCTCCCCATTCAAGGCTAATGATGGCCCTCATCGGGGGCCGGCTAATTCAACCCCCCCCTTTGTGTAAATTGAGAGGTAAAAGGTCGAGAAGCTGCTCCGGCTTAAAACAATAATCAGATCTCGAAATAACAAGAAGAGGAAGAAAAAAAAAGAAGAAAAACAGCCGCTTGGCCCACATTTCTATGCTAACAAGAAAATTGGGTGTGTTTTATTTATCTTTCACTGCACACCACATTATTATGAATTTGGGGCATTGGAAGAGAAGTTATTTAGAAGGCTAGAGCTCATGTGATCCCCTAAGTATTTACTTTGCCTCCCCTGCTCTCGACCACAGCCCTCCCTCCGCCCCCCATCGCTGCGCCTCTGGTCCTCTTCTCCGGCCAGAATGAAAAGCAGGTCAGCTGTAAATGACAACTCAATAAGCCGAGTATAATACACCAGAAAGTGAGTCGAGAGCCAATCGTTTGTTAGCAATGCAGCGCCGCCACCTCTGTGAGGCAGGATGTGCACATCTGTCTGGGAATATTACTTTCAGTGTGTTACAAATCTGCCTTTTGTGGTGATTCTAACCGCTGACATGTACTCCCGAGGGAGCGGGATTGAAGAGCGCCGGGTGTGGAGGTGGCTGTCCTTACCCCACCACCCCCCCCTCCAACATGCATCTGCCGAGCCTTGTTGGTACTTCAGTGGTAGTAAAAAGGCAGTCGCAACACACACACACACACACACACACACACACACACGTGCATTTCTTGCTTCAGTACATGGTCCTGCAGAACAATGCCGATGGTGTTTTTGCAGTGAAGTTGTGTCATTGCATTTTTGTTTCCCCCCCCCCGACAAATACCACGTGCCGGGTACCAGCCCCATCCAGATGTGATCATCACCATTAGTGTTGGTTTTTTTTTTGTGGGTTTTTTTCAGCACCCGACAACTTTTCATTTCTCATCCATCTGTCAAGAATATTACCCGGCAAGTCATCCGTCGCCCTCAATCCACTCCCGAATGCTCACGTCTCTCGCTCTGCTTATCTCCACACTGTGCAGTTGAGGCGTAATACTAACAAGGTATAGGGAAAGACCAACTGCTTGTTGGGTCGTAAATCCGCAGATAAGGTGAGCGGTATGTTTCGCATTACGGCTCCAGGCCGTGTTATACCTCGGAGGAACTTCCTTGACACACACGCGCACACACACACACACACACACACGCGCACACACACACACACACACGCACAGGCCTAAGCACACACATGAATAAAGGTCCCTGTCATCCTTCACTCTCTCCGCTAATGAGTTCCATTTCATTCCCACATTCCTTTACCCCACCCCTTCAACCTCAGTGGTGTTGAGCTTCAATGCCACCTCTCTCTCTCTCTCGCTCTCTTTCTCTCTCTCTCTCTCTCAGTACAATCCTGTGCAGCTGATCTCCGTCGAGCCCCGCAATCTAGTTAATATTTCATCAAGTGGGGAATTTCACATCTGTAGGTCACATTCTGGGCCTTGGCAATTAGACACTCAAACAGCGACCTGGCTCGCTTCTTTTAATTCTTCTTCTTCTTCTTCTTCTTCTCACCCTTCTGCGCACCCTTTTTTTTTTTTATTCAAAGGGAATTAGCAAGTTGAAATTAATTTGAGCCCGCAGCTGAAGTCCTTATAGCACAATCGCCGTGAGTGGCCGAGAGCAGGCGGAGGAGGGGGGAGGGGCAGAGAGCCGAAGAGAAGGGTGGGGATGAGAGGAAGGGAGGGAGGGAGGGAGGGAGGGGTGGTGGTTGATAAAAGAGAGACAGAGATAGCACGTAGACCACCCGAATCCACATGAATAAAATAGCACTCCGGGTTTGAAAGAGTTGCGCAGCTAAAATGAGAAGCGGCGGCGGCGGCGGCGGCCATTTGCCGGGTACAGATTCTCTTTGGTCGTGGACAATTCCCCCTCGATTAGGAAACCGAGGACACGATGTTGCCACGGTTGCCAAGGACACCGTGAACTGGAAACCACGGTAATGCCAACACACACCAGTTCACGTGATTCGGAGAATTAAACATTGTGCATAGACGAGTGTATTTGTATTTGTTTTTGTGCTTCTTTTCTTTTTCGCTCGTGTGTAATTAAATGTGCGCTCACTAAAGGACATCTGTGCAGGCGCATTACGTGTATGTGTCTTAAGTGCACGCTGCGTGGAAGCTGCAGGTTTACCCGAGATAAATGCGTACTGGATTAACATTGCCTCCTTCATTGCAAGATCTTTGATTAACCCCCGCCTCCGCCTCACGGCATTAGGAGCAACAACAGGATGCCCTGGTGTTAGCGCGTTGACATGTATGACGTCACCGGAGCGGTGGGTAAATGTAACGGAGACCCTCGCCACTTTGACGCGAGAAGAATTGTGGTTAATGATCCATTTGCTGTTTGGTTTTTCTCCCACTAGGAAGTCAACCCAGCGGCTGTGGAATGGATTTAAAGAGATCACTGGGCCTTTTATCTGCTTAAGATGCTGAGTAGAGTTTACATAAACACAGAGAAGGGCTCATGGTGGTTTTATAGGCCACTAAACGAAAAACAATGTTCTCGTTTCAGGCCTGTTTAATGATTCTGACGGCCGCTGTCGGGGATCAGGGGTGCGTCTGCGTTTGCTGTTTCTAGGACCAGTGATTATTAGCAATGACCCAGAATGCACTCTAATACATGACCTTGTGACTTTTCGCTAGCCTGCTTAGAGCTAATACATATTGATCTGTTGTCCGGGAAGGAACAGTGTGTGGAGGGAGCGGGAAAGAGATACGATTCGACCAAAAACTACATTTAAAAAAATTAATAAAAAAATTAATTAAAAAATCTCTCTGGCAACTCCAGGTCCCCGCTGGGCTAATTTAAGCAGGCAAACAAAAGAGGCAGCCGAGCAATCTGGCGAAAATAAAAAGCAATGCTCCCCGTTGCAGCCAGCCAGCCAGCCAGCCAAGGCCATCACGCAGAGAGAGACGGCAAAAAAAAAAAAAAAAAAAGAAGATCCACCGAATCCTTCCTGAGAGTTACAGTCTCAACGGAAAGCGATGCGAGCCAGCAACGGCGCTCGCATTCCAACGGGGGAAGGCGGCGGTGGCCAGCGGCGGCGTGCACCTCTCTGTAAAAAAGGTGCAGCCGACGCGAGGGGAGGAAACTTTGATACGGTGGCGCGTGTGAGATCTGGTGCGAGCGACCAGGCGAGGCGCACCCATCCCACACGCAGCCCAGATCTGTCCATCAGCCATGTGTTTAGCCAACCTGAAGAAGGACCCCCAAAAAAAAAAATACAAAAAAATAAAACTGCCCCAATCAACACAGGAGCCGAGGCTTGTCAGTCACACATTAGCAGCCAAGTCACCACAAGGCAGAGGAGGAGATGAGGCTGAATGCTTATTAGTGGCTGTGAAATCTTAGCCCCGAAGCTTCTCTCGCATTCACAGTCAGAAATGCTTTTCTTTAAGAGGATTTTTTTTTTTTTTTCTTCTATTTTTTTCTCCTCCTGTTTTGCACAACATGGTACAGAGAAGGACGAGGCAGAGGAGCTATACGAGTATGTCTCCCACTAGCTCTGTTACTGTAAGCATCAGGAAAATAAGTGTCCAAATACAGTATGTTCCCAGAGACGAGGAGGCTTCTCTTCATCCCACGCTCATGTTTTACTCTGGAGGAAGGCCGACTGGCTGAGTTGACTTTGGCCATTGATTGAGAACATTTGCTGTACTTTTTTTATTTTTTTCATCCCACAGTTAAAGTCAGTAAATGGAAAGTTCAACCCCCCCACATGGTTGGGATATCTCAATTCTGCAAAATGTTTAAATTACAGCTCGGATTCAAGCCCACCTCTCAGAATTCAGATCTATAGAGAGAGCCCACATGCATTCACACATTAATAAAAGCGTACGACCACGCACACGCCCCCCCCAGACAAAACAAGAAAACCACAACTCGAGCTCACATCTGCTCGCAGCCGTCGGCCCGACGCGGTGTTTTAAACGGATGTGACATTAAAAAACAGGCGTCCCCCGTTCAGCTCGCAGGAGGCTCAGAATCACACTCCCTCCCGTCTCTCTCTCTCTCGCTCCGTGCATCAATGTTGAAATAGCGATGTCTCAACATATTTGTCAAACAGATGCAGCTGCCTTACACTTGCTGGAGGAAGAGGCAAAACGCGGGGCTTTATGTGATTTTCAATAACGATGCACAGCAGCTGTCAGTCAGAGACGGACCGAATTTTCCAAAAAGCACTCCCACTCTCGGGTCCACTCAATAGTTGCCGTGAGTCACCGCGACAAGCAATTACCGCGGTGATAGAAAGAAAATACAAATGAGGGAAGGAAAAAAATTAATCCCAAAATGCTGCTATCGTGAGATCAAAACTGAGGCATTTCAGATGTACACATTCATATCGGGTTTGTGCAGCAAACTGGACAGCGTAATTAAGATGGCAGTGGGATGAAAAAAACAACGTATTTTTAGATTTGTTTCAAGGCCTCAGCATATGTGCTTTGGATTGGATTCCATAAGAAGCGGTAGCCCCCCCCCCCCTCCCCCCCGCCAGCGCGTTTCTCCACTTCCTCCCCGCCTCTCGGCGCGTATCAACTCGAGGGTTGACCATCAGTCGCTCACCGTCCCCGTTCAATCTGCTCGCTGTTTGATCTCAGCGAGGCAGAGCCAAAGAATAAACAACTCTATCACAGAAGGATTTTGCATACAAGAGAAAGGCAAAGAGATACAAAGCAAACAAATAAATGTGCCAGCCCGTATGAGGATTTTCTGGGCTGCGTAATTAGGCAACATTCATAATACATGACCGGAGGGAGGGGGGAGGGGGGGGGAGCAGGGGAAAGAGAGAGAAGAAAGGTAGAGGGGAGCTTTTTGAGTGTGCAGGCAGGAGTGGTAATGCGTGATCCGCCGTCATTGATCAGATGTGCGTACGTGCGTGTGCGTGTGTGCGTGTGTGTGTGTGTGTGTGTGCGTCCATCGTGTGGCTATCGGTGTGTGTGTGTGTGTGTGTGTGTGTTTGTTTGTGTGCATGGTGTGATGGAGGCACGGGCCCTGTGGCAGGTAGAAAATGGCCCGGGCCTTTTCATTTGACACCGCTGCGCCTTCAAACAAACTACCTCGGGCCCCCGCACACACCCATAATCCATTCAAGGTAGCAAGCAATTTTCATTATTGACTGGTGAGAAACACAGGCAGAGAAAAAGAGACAGGGAGAGAAAAAAAAAATAGGAGGGGGGGGGGGGGGGTGGCCGTGTAAGCGAAACGAGATGGAAAACAGAAAGAGAATACCATGGCTGAGCAGGGGGGAGGGGGGGAGGGGGTTGGAAGTATTAAAGAAGGGAGAAGTGAATGAGATAGCGGGGTTGTCGGCCAGAAGTAAAAGGAGAAAGGTTAAGCAAAGGAGAGAAAATAGATTACGAATAAAGAAGGGGGCTCGGAAGAGACGCACGTGATTGAGTGTGATGCGTCTCGAGAGGAGGAGGAGGAGGAGGGAGAGTGGGGATGGAGGGGATGCAATCATAGGAGGTGCTAATGTCTGGGGCTGCAAACATCGAGGAAGTTCATGTTTACCGACGCTGGACAACAGTGACAACCTTTACATCTGAGCGCACGTCACCCCGGAGCCGAGGGTTTCTTCTTCAAAAAGTGAGAGGGGCGGAGCAAATGGCGCTATGCTAATCCAGACCTTGGGTAGAGGGCGAGGGGTTGGAGCGGCAGACGCGGTCATGACCGTGAGCTGATGGATGGCGTAAGCAGATTGTCCCCACACACAAACACTCCCCCCCCCCCCTCTCTCTCTCTCTCTCTCTCTGGAAACTACAAATCACAATTACATATTTAAACTCGGGAGAAACCCGTCCACCGCCTGTCATTTCCAGCCGGCACGTTTTACAGTATGGAGCTTTCAAGATCTGTCAAGAATATTGACGGGGCACTTTGGGACGGGCTCATTGAAATACAGCTCGAAGAAGAAGAAGAAGAAGAAGAAGAAGAAGAAGAAGAAGAAGAAGAAGAAGAAGAAGAAGAAGAAGAAGAAGAAGAAGAAGAGGAAGGCTGGGCGCCAGGAGTTGTTAATGCTTGAAAGAAATCCCTCTGCGCGTTATATAAAAATCACAACGATTTGTACTGTTTAACCCCCAACAGAACATCAATAACTTCTGCTCGTCCAGAACATATTGGGAAATATGTTTGATGATGGGGCCTGGAGCTGTACATTATACCCCCGCGGACCCAAACAGCAGCCCAAAGGCAGCATCCTCTGCTCTTATTAGATGAGGGAAGTTGTGAGGAGAAAAAAAAGGGAAGAAGGGGTTAGAGAACAAGAGAGATGATTGATATTCCAGTCGAGTGACACAACTCCTCTTCCCTGTGTTTTTCTAGCTCTCTCTCCGTCTCTCTAAAAACCTGAGCCAGCGGCCAGAAAATGAGCCTGCTGTTTTTTGATGTCTTTTTATTAGTATTTTTTTTATTTTTATATTCTAAATAAAACGACGACGGTAGATTCATCACCCTCTCTGGGGTAACGTCGGTGCGAGTGCGTCCTTTTGTGTGCGACTCCTGCAGCGGAGTGTTTCCCCCCCCCCCCCCCGCACGCCGCGGGGGAACGCGTCGGCGTCGCTCCCCCCGCGGTGCATCGCTGTGGCATCTATCAAACCTCAGCCAATAAGTAATAACGGCAACGATCGCTGCCGAATGTCCCCCCTGGTTTGGCATTCATGGCTGCACTTCTCGCCTCCAAATCCCTTATGCTAACATCCCAGTTCTCTTTCGCCTTATCTTCTCCCTCCTTTCTCTACCGTCACATCATCTCTCTCTTTTCCTGACACACAAACACACACACACGCACACACATTATGCTTAGAGGGAGTGTGTCTAAGATTATGAGTCTCTCTTTTTTCCTCCACGACCGGGGCCAGAAGTTGCCTCTGTCAGCACAATAAGGCCCTATAATGGATGGTAATCATTCAGCGAGCGTGGCAGCTACGGCTAGCCTGCAAAAAAAAAAAAGGGAAAAAAAAGAAGAAAGAAAGAAATAAAGTGAGTGAGTGAGAGAGGGAGAGAGAGAGTCGCCTGGCTCCTCCGCTGCTAATCTTAGCTAATGGCTTCTGCAGAGCCAGGATAGAGCTACACGCACTTATAATGCAGCGGGGGGGAAGAAACGGAGGGATTGGACATGTGGGGTGGAGAGGTTAGTGGCAAGGGTGGGTCAACTGAGTGTTCAGTGTGTGTATGTGTGTGTGTGTGAGGAGGGAGGGGGGAAATGAGTGTAAAGAAAGAGAACGAGAGAGAGATGGATGAGCGTGGGGAGGGGTGGAAGAGGAGGGGAAACAAAAGCAAAGTTAAGCGCATGGGTTTTAATAGCGTCATTATCATGGAAAGGCACCTAATACAGGATTTAGAGTCAAACACACACATTTATAGTCAATTTAAAGACATCCGAAGCCACGTATCACAAAGGCCGCTGGCTCGGACGCTTCTGCTGTATTATTAATATTTCAGTTTCTTGCCAAAGGTTAGACAAAAATATTGTTGGCACTCCTGTACCTGACCGAGTTAGCCTAGCTCTGGAAGTTAAAGTGTCGCAACCCCTTGTTGCTAGTACCACGGTCCGGTGATCCACGACTTTGTGAAGTCCTATCTAAACAAAACTAAAAGACATGATAATTGATTTTACATGCCCACACACATGAGGTCGTATCCATTAAGGGTCAGACCGTGGAATGTGTGGTATCCTACAAATATCTTGGGACGATTATTCGCCCAAAACTGAATTTTAATGCAAACTGTGAAGCCGTGTGCAAAAAGGGGCACCAGCGTTTCCACATTGCCAAAACCACGACGACCTTATTTTATGGTGCTTTTATTGAATCAATTTCATCTTTTTCTTTGGTGTCATGGTTTGGAGGCCTGTCTTTAAAGAACAGAAACTCTCTACATCAGATTGTGAAATGGTATAGCGGACTGATTGGTGAGTCACAGCTGAGGCCAGAGTCCCTGAACACAACACAGCTACAACAGATAACCGGCTCCATCTTAAAGGACGACTCCCACCCTTTGCACAGTGAGCTTCAGCTTCTTCCTTCTAGACGGAGGTATTTAGTACCACGGTGTAGAACAAAGCGGTATAAAAACAGCTTTGTTCCAGCAACCATCACTCACTGCGCATTGATTTGTGGCTTTGTGTACTCGTATCATCACGGCTGTCTTGTTGTCTGCGTTGATTGTAATGTGTGTCGAGATGAGTGCCTCACTTTCCAAATAAAGTAACCTGAACCTAGGTGGTTTGTACAGAGCTAGGTTACCGGTTTACCCATGATGCCTTTCTTTACGGCTGCAGGCTAAGCTAAGCTAGCTGCATGTAGCCTAATATTTAAACTGAACCACTGCTGTGCTCATATAGTTGACGAAGCTGGGATTAGTTGTACTGCTTGAGAAATTGTAGCATTCACAGTGGATTGGATATAGCTTTATTAATTGCTCTAAACCTGTACCGGCTGTGACCTTTTGGTTAGCAATCAATCATACCGTCTGATATGTTTCTATTTCTCAAAGGAAAGTTCAAATCCCAAACCCTGTGGCCATACAAAAATTAATTATTTCAAATACAGGACTGTAAACAATCATGATTTGACAATGCGATACATTGGCTAGTGTTGCAATGAGCAGCATGCTTTGAGGGATTGGACATTTGTCTAACCGGATTAGCTCAGGGGATAAGCAGAATGTTTCCCGTATCTCTTTAGCCTAACCAAGCAGAGACACAGCAAAATAGTATTTGTTTGTGCCCGGCTCATTTTCCATTTCCAAATATATATATTTATCCTTTTATCCGGTTTTCATCATCCGCAAGGTTATGCAAGCATGAGCCGAGACCGGACCACGAGGTCGAACATGACTGATACCAAATTACTGTTGTCCAGAGCTCATGCACACGCGATACGACTGAAGGCTGGGGATTGGAGGAGCGACCAGCAGGCGGGTTTTTTTTCCCCTCATTACAACGCCAACAGACACAGATGGCCGTGGCCAGAGCTGGGGATCAAATCCGTTGGACAGCACCCAATGGGCGAGCCATGAGCCTTCCCATGGTCACAGACGACACTAATTGGGGAGAAAAAAGCTTGAGAGAATTAGCCAGAGCAAAGTGTAGGGCGTTCAGCGTCTGTAGCGACTAAATTATGACAAAGTAGAAGGAGAATTGAAATATGATTATTTTTTTAACGCGAATCCCAGACGAGCTGTGGGTTTCCCTTCGTAGTGACGGGAACTTTTCTCATATCACCTCGCTCAGGTGTCTCAAATTACTCCCGCAGAGGGATCCACAAAAGATGGTGCGGTGAGGATGCTATACAATTTGCTTTTGCTACACTGGCCTCAGCGAACAAGAGAAGAAGACGTGAAAAAAATCGAGCCTCCGAGTTTTTCAGCAGAAAATAGGTCATTTCTTTAGCGGCCAGCCCAGACATCTTCTGTACCGTGTCAACAAAAAGCCACAGAGAAGAACAGAGAAGGGAGAGGAGAAGGAAAAGAAAAAAATATGTTGTTGTGCGTGGAGGGGTGACTTTAAAAAAAAAGAGATACAGAGAAGAGGAAAGTAGTTGAAAAGAATGGGAGATAAGACATGGAGAGTATGAAGAGGGGAAGGAGAGGAACACAAAGGAGTGCAGAGCCTAATGGCTGGTGTGTGTGTGTGTGTGTGTGTGTGTGTGTGTGTGTGTGTGTGTGTGTGTGTGTGTGTGTGTTTGGTCACTAAAGCATCTCAACTATCAAAAATAGTTGCCATGACATTCTGGACATGATCTTCAACGCCACCTTCCATGCTGCCATTATTTTCTTTGTATACGTTACGTATATTTAATGTTCCGAGGATATAAATTCAAATGATTTTGGCTTATTTTGACTCTACATAATGCAGCCAGGAAGTCCAACACTTAAATGTGTCCAAATCTTTGGTTTATGGACCAAATACCTACATGACTGCCAGTTATTTCTTCTTTACCACCCTCCTCCTTCTGCCTCTCTCTCATGACCGTGAGCTGATGGATGGCACGAGCAGATGGTCTCCACACACAAACACTCCCACTAAATCTTTAACATTAATCAACAAAGAGATGCCTCGTCATGGCACTTGAAGTGTGTGTGTGTGTGTGTACGTGTGACTGCGCAAGTAAACAAATACTATCAGAGGCATTTCGACATCTGTGTCTGAGTGCGCATGTGATTGTGTGGCATTGTGTCTGGGTATAAACACACCTCTTTGAACCTGCTTCCACCTGCCGTGACTGACTGGAGGCAGTGTGTTGAACGCTCTCTGCTGCTTTCTTCTCGTTGGCATTCAAACAGTGTAGTGGGTTTTGTCGCTAGTGAAGTGCCAGAGGTGGAATCCATCTGGCGTTATAAAGTAATGTGTTGACAAAAAGAGCATATTTTCTGAAATTGCGAGTACAGTCGAGAGAGAGCGCGTGAACTTTCATGTGCATGGGTGTCGGACAAATACCCGAAAAAAGGAGCCATGAATCACTCTTTTTTTTTTGCGCCCTCGGTGCGAGACCTGTCATCCATCATCGCGGTGTGTGTCGTGTGTGTGTGTGTGTGTGTGTGTGTGTGTGTGTGCGTGCAGGTTGCTTGCTCCCCTCATTTGACCAGAGAATGAGAGAATGTTATCATTTTCCTCGCCCTTGACCTGTTTCCGCACCAGTGGATAGAAACGCCGGATCGAGAAAAAGATTGAATGAGGGGACGGGAGAGAGAAAACAAATAAACAGGAGAACGAAAGAAGACAAGAGGGAGCGCAAGAAAGGCATCGCAAGTACAAGACTCCTACAGGGAGGAGAAAAAGTTAATTATAAATAGTTTAGTTTTATTGGTCATTCTTTCTTCTTCTTTTTTTTTTACCTTGGTATGAAATCAACTTTTCAATATCACAGCATGTTGCAGAATATTAGATCTTCTCCAAACCCAGGATGACGCCATACTCATCACAAAGTGTGATTAAAAAAAAAAGATAGTCATCCTCAGTGGATGTGTTAGCATACCTCATTCCTCAGACTTTGACCTTTAGTTGGTAAATGGTCGTCGGGAGCTGAGCAGAAACCGAATGATTTGGTTAAAACTTTTGGGTCTGTCAGAGAAGTTTGAACCCAGAAAAATTTGTTAAAATGTGTCCGTGGCGAGTTTTTTTTTCTTCAGTTTTCCTTTTTTTTTTGACATTATCAGGTGTTCTAATAGGATTCTGGCTGATACACACAGCTGTGCGCGCGAGGCACTTCACACGCACACTTCACACGGCGTTTGATCTGGCTCGCACTGAGGTGACATCCCCGCTGCCGGTAATGAGGACCCGGCGCTCGAGGAAGGAGAACCCGAGGTCAGAGAGGCGACTACAATTCCACCGGCTTTCATTTAGCGCCCGGCTCAACCTGCCGCACCTGTCTTTGAGCCGAGATTAAAGACCTTCAAAAATAGACAGGGGGAAAAGAATAAAAAAAGAAGAGGGAGAGAAGAGGGGGGGTGAAAGAAAGAAAGAAAAAGTTCAAGCTGTCAAAAAACTCAATGTCATTGTGTCTCAGAGGGGAATTGGTAATTGGCCGTGAGAGTATAGGGGAGAAGGGGGCCGGAAACGAGAAAGGACCGGGGTGAAGGTTCTCCAGCTGTGCAGCGCTGTTGGGGTACGTTGCATGCGTCCCCCTGCAGCCCCAGGCAGAGGGAGGCCAGCCCGGCTGCAGAGGGCTGCTTCTCCACAGTGTATAGTTCTGAATGGTATTGATGTCAGAAGAGGAATAAAACTGAGCGGCACCTATTGTTGTTAGGTGTATAAAAAGACAAAGTGGTTCCCTCCTCCCCGCAGTGCGATGAGGAAAAAAAAAAAAGAGAAGGAGGTTGGGGTGAGTCATAAAGAATCACAGCGAGCTGCTCAATGGTTAACCAAATCACTTGCTGCGAGTGGGGGCAGGGCGCCGTGTGAATAGAGGCAGAAGTATTCCAAGATAATTCTGTGGTCAAAAGCGAAATGTGCCTGGAGAAAGAGGCACTTACTCTTCGTGCAAATACAATGGCGCTTCATTTTCGTCGGGGCGAGGACACCTCTATTGGGAAATCAGTCTACACCTCGGCAGGAGGCTCTCGTGCAAACGGAAAGGAGAAATTGCAGACAAAAGGGGGCCCCCGCCGCAGAACTCTTCAAAAAAAAAAAAAAGAATCTTCAAGAATGCTTCATCGGTCCTCTTGGAGCATCGATGATAAGACGATGGGCCTCTATTCACCCCGTGGCCCATTCAGCCTGTTCTTTAAGTCCCGTGTTACGTGTTGTGAGCAGCGGAGGAACGCTTTGACTTAGCAGTTCGAGGGAGGCCAAGGCGAGCAGATCAAAAGGGCAGACGGATGGCAAGCATGTCTTCAAAAGGCTCCCCCCCCCCCCCCCCCCCTCCGGTAGTGTGGAAGCAGGCCGGAAGACGGCGTAACAAAGGGGACACTTAACTAGACTTGAAACACTACGGATGGTGACTGCAGCTTTAAACTCTCACAAATCAACCCCCGTGCGAGTTCTGTCGAGCAAACGTTCGAGCAACGTTCCTCACAAAAAAAAAAAAAATGCCCGCGATGTCGCGATCGCGTGTCGCCTTGACGTTGCGGTCCAAACAAAAGCTCCGCGACAACACCCCCCCCCGATTAACTATTCGAATCTACGTGTAAAAAGAAGAAAAAAAGAAAAAGAGAGAGTGTTGACATAAAAGCCGTGTTTTGTCAAGACTCCAGAAAAATCTGAGCAGCTTTTCTCAGATGCGACGTTTTACGACGGTTCATATTTCAGCGTCGAAAAAACGCGGGCAGGTGGAGAGCCACATCGCTCCGGTCTCTCGGGCCGTCCGAGCGCCGGCAGATTGTTTTGAGTTAAGCTCGTCTGACCTCCCACCTCATGCTTCATTGGTAGATTGACTTTCTTTGCCATTTGGATAGATTACTAAATCCTCCCAAAGTTCATCCAGATGGTCGCCATCCACGATGTGACGGTACAAGAAATGCAATAAAAAAAATTTAAAAAAAAGGCAAAGAGAGGATTCACACATATATCTTTTGCAGCACTCTGCCTTTAATATTTCAAGGTTGCGAGCATAATACTTGCATGCTCTGGGACAGAGGAATTCACTTCAAAGGAAGGGTGTGTTTAACCTAGAAAATATAGCAATTCAGTCAAATGAATGGTTTCAAAGGGGGGGGTGTATCTGATGCGTCGTGCACAGCCTAGGGTTTGAACCCAAATTCAACTCCCAATCTTAAAAGGAAGCCATGTGAGCTCCTGACGATGCCACCGTGAAGGGGGGAAGACTTATCCCTCTGCGTAGGGCGCAGCGGCGTCTTCGTATGTGTGTGTCTGTGTGCGTGTGTGTGTGTGTGTGTGTGTGTGTGCGTGTGTTTCAATGTGAAGACGGCGACACATAAGCTCGGCTTTTCGGCGAAGATGTAGAAATGATGTGTGCGTGTGTGTGTGTGTGTGTGTGTGCGTGTGTGTGTGTGTGTGCGTGTGTGTGTGTGTTCCCTTTTCTCTCAGGCCCTTGCATCCACCGCCTCATCCTTTGTGCCTTTGACACGCTCGTACGTTCTTTTTCCACGTCGCGATGTCACGATCAATTTACCGCTCGGCACATGACGGCCCCCAGCGCCTCGGAGGATTTTAAAGGACTTTGTGTGCAATCTTAGCCTGCCTCGCTTTTCTCTCCCACATAGCAAAAAAAAAAAAAAAAAACGGCCATTTGTATTCTTATCCCGCTTTGGCCGCCGAGCCAGATTCTGTCCCAGCGTTTGCCTCTCTGATTTCCAGGTTATTGTTTGAGAAACAGCACCGAGCAGACGCCGACCCGCGGCTCCGATTTCGAGGCAAATCTCAGTCATTTTTTGCCTGTTTTATTCCCACTCTGTTTCAAACTGCGTGAGGTCGGAGGGGTCTATCTGGTAATCTCACAGAACTCGGGCTGTATGCGCGGACCTGTTTGTGGATATGCACACCTCTCTGTGTGTGTGTGTGTGTGTGTGTGTGTGTGTGCGTGCGCAAAGCACCGAAGCATTTTGGAAACATCAGGCTCAATCAGCGCGCATTTGTTCAGGGAGCCCGAGATAACTGAGCTCATTGCCTCACATAGAGACCCGATGGGAAAAGGAACCATTACAACGAGAGTTGCTCCATGCAGCTACGGTATGTTTGCGCACCTGCCTGCTTTTGAATGTGCATCTGCCAGCACCGAACACAAACACGACTTGGCACGCGTTGACACACAATGCGACAATGTCCCAGACCTCAATGTCATCCATCATTCAACCCTTAAACAGCAGCCAACAATAAAATCCCCCCCAAAAAAATGGGCTTCCTGTGACAAACGCCGGAGACGGAGTGTTATTTTGCTCTTTATTCAGAGTAATAAAGTAAAATGCTAATAACTGGATTAATAATCGGGCGTAGTGGGAACATGACGCCCCGAGGATTTGCAAATTCCACGACTGTCATCAGTGGTATCGCCTGCTGCGTCAATCCAGACAAAATATGATATTATCATTCTGCTTTCGTACGCAGGTTGGTGCTGCTGCCACTGGCAAGGCTATATGGCTGCCTGTGTGTGTGTGTGTGTGTGTGTGTGTGTAGGTGGGCGCACATTATTCAGCTGGCAGCGAGTGAAAGTATTCACGCAACCCGCATTGCGTTGCTCGTTCATTCTTCCCCTCCTTCCCCTCCATCACGCCATCATCCTTTTTTCCTCTTCAATCCTCTTTCGTTCTTCTTCTCTGATCCTGCAGCCACCTGGCGAGCGTCCCACGACGGGCACTTTTACAGCGGGCCTTCTTTCACTCCTTTCCGTCTAATTGAA
This sequence comes from Cyclopterus lumpus, assembly GCF_009769545.1. Classification (NCBI taxonomy): domain Eukaryota; kingdom Metazoa; phylum Chordata; class Actinopteri; order Perciformes; family Cyclopteridae; genus Cyclopterus; species Cyclopterus lumpus. Next base: position 6,023,686 of record NC_046983.1, on the reverse strand, counting down.
TAATGCACTGTAGTATAAAATCCCCCTCATTAAAAGGGGCCTTCTATGGATTAAAAATGCTGAGGCGAACACATTTTCGGTTACCTTCCAGTAATGAAGTGATAATGGGGCGGGGTGGCACCATTGGGACGAGTGGGAGACGGCGAGTGACGTAGATTCATCGTAAAACGTGTTTGTATCGAGTATTCTTCTGAAAACCCAGCGTGTCCATTATCTTCGAAAGTGCAGCATTCATCTCTTTCAAATGCACCTCCAAGAAAAAATATCGAATCGTTTCATATAAAAAGGAATATTAATCCGATCAATAATGTTTGCCCCGAGGCAACCGATCCAGAGCATCCACCGGTGACGTGCGGGCGGCTTCGTGGACATCAAATAGCACGGTTATTTACCAGAGTACAGTATGTTCTGGTGGTATTACTGCAAATATGTTTTTATTCATAATTCATTTGAACATATTTTAGTCCTCCAATTAATTAAAGTAACATCTACATTTAAATTCACATGGCGTCACCCTTGGATTTTCGGCCACACGATCGCTCCAGAGGAAAAAAACAAACGCAGAGAAGCATCCGGAACAGGCAAAAATGATAGCTACCTCTATGTAGATCGGTGGCCCCGACACTGGCTGACTCGAGAGCGAGCTCCAACGCAGTGGCAGCTGCGTCCTTCCTCTGAGACCTCATGACGGAGACAAAGACTGAGGCTCTATCCTTCAGCCCGGTTCAGCACACACACACACACACACACACACACACACACACACCAGCTCCCTCTCTCCCCAGCCAACGAGCTCCATATCATTTTTTTTTTTTTTTTTTAAACAAACCTTATCCCTCCTTTTCCTTGCTGTTTGAAAGGCGTAGACGGAAGAAGAAGAAAAAACACTGTATTCGTAATTTCAAATTAACCAACCTCCTCGTCCGAGTATGGATATGAGATTTTATTTATTTTTTCGGGCTAATATTGATATGCAGAATTTTCTCATTATCCCCGGCGAATGAAACCGCCACAAACAACGCCCGGGCAACCCCGGCGTCTCATGCGAGTTGCAGAAGGGGAAAAAAAAAAAGGAAGAGAGAAAAGTTCATGTTTAATTTGTGATAACGACGCCCCGACTAATGAAATTCCCGAAGTTTGTGTCCTCGCTCGCGGGCCCCTTGTTTGGCTTTGTTTTCATGGAGCATGCGGATTCTTGAAACCGAGGGGCAGCAAGAGCGGGGGAGCGGGGAGAAGGGGAGAAAAGGTGTTTTGAGCAAAAGAAACACCTTATTTGGACTTTTCTGAGCCGATCCGACGGCACTCTGCCAAAATGATATGTTGGAGCTAAGTGTGAGACAAGAAACAGTTTACAAGAGGAGCGCACTGCTAGAGGCATTTTAATGATCCAGGGGTCTGGAAACGTGAGCAACAGACGGAGCTCCTCTGAGCCCCAGACACAGACTGAGTTATTACTGTGTACAGAAGCCAGCATCTCCTCGTAGCGTCGCATAAATCCTGGATGGGGTAGCCAAGTGTTGTGGTGGCCTCAAAAAGATGTGAGGATATGAGGCGAAGAAAGGAGAAAGGATTTATCTGCTGCGGGAGGAGTTCAGCGTGAGGTCACAGAAGCCATTTGCAGTTCCTCTGGAGTCAGTGTGAACAAGCGTCGAGCCGGGGAAAGGCTTCAAGTCAAGGCCACCATTACTCTAAACGTAGCAATTCATATAAAGAACGCAACAGTCGTGAATATATCTCCAGGATTCACAGAAAAGTGTCGATTGGTCTTCATATCGGAAATATCTTCTTTTTTTAATTTTTTTTTAATATTTTCCAGATCTCATTTTAGAATCAGAATCTCTTTATTTCGGACCATTTTGTCTCTTTTCGGTTCCTAAAATATGCAGCAGCAACATTCACATGTGACTCATACTTCTTCTTCTGACTCTGCCTCTTTTGAGAAGCAACCTTTCTACAAAGGCTAAGGAAAATCTCTGGAATGAAATAAACGCTGTGATTTTTCGAACACACAATTCCGTCTCTTCTTTTCGGGCTTTCAGATGCTGGAAATACCGCTTCTCCGAAGTGGAATAACTCGTGACGACTGCCGTGACTTCGACAGAGCGCTCTTTAAAATGAGCACGCAATGCCGAGCGTGCAAACACACCTACTCTGTGCAGGGGAGTGGCGTCACGGGGGAAGACTGGACCTGAAAAACGGCATTCGCATGCCTTCAGACCGCACGTGAAGGGAACGGAAGCCAACCTTTCCACTTCACAAAAAACACGTTGGACCAAAACAACATAGAATGAGTTTAACTTGTTGGCCCGACTACTTCCGACCCCTGTGAGTCCATTCACTGGAGAATCCGGTCGATCTTTATGCCGGTAATCCAAATGGCATTACAAGACGAAGACAAAGGATTGGAGTCATCCAGTTGAGCTATAGCTACGCTGAGACGTGCGTGCGTTACGGGAGTGGAGCTCGCGATTGGTGGTGGAGGAAGGCTGGATTGGCACGCTCCAACTTGACCCCTATCTAGGCCTCATCATCGCCTCCTGTCAACGTGAAAGCATCCTCTCCTTGTCGTCACTACACCCAACTGCACGTAACGCAATGCTCTTAACTTTGCCATAATCAAAACACTTCAAAGACCTAGTGCATATTACTCACATGTCAGTGTTTGTTTAATAAAATAAAAGAGATTCATCTGCCCATATGCACACAAAAGTCCCTGGAGGATGAAAGGAGTGTTGTTTCTTCCAACTTATTGCAACATTTTCTTATTAAGCTGGGTATTTAATGCTTTTTTTTCTTCTTTTTCTTTGGACTTTTTTTTTCTTTTGTCAGTGTGTAATTAGTGATCTGTGAGAGGAAGAAAAAAAAAGAAAAAGAAACAAGACAAACTTGTTTTCGTTGAGCTCCTTGCTTCTCACCGTTTTCCCTTTCTCCCCAGAGGGGGAAGCTGCCTCACACGCAATTTGATTCAGAGCCGAGTGCCGAATCCAAACTCACTTGATTTCAGACGATGTAAACTCCTGGAGACGCATGCCCGCGTATTTACAACCTGTGAGATTCGCTATTAATAAAAACTGACGTGTCCGTGGAAAGAATGAGCCACGAAATCCTGTGGGTGTCTTTGATTTCCTGACGCTTCTCTTTTTATCATCCTAGGTTTCCGTAAGTGTTAAAAAAGGCCTTTGTCTCCATGCTTTGATACATATTGCTCTCTACTAAGGTGACACCCGCAGAGGGACGCAAGTCGCTAACATAAAGCTGTGCTGCAGGGCATACAGCTATAATCTTTTTTAAAATATTTTATAAAATGAATAATTAAATATATATATATATATATATATATATATATATATATATATATATATATACATTTATATATTTATATTTATATATATATATATTTATATACATTTAGATATTTATATTTTTTTATATATATATATATATATATTAAACATAGTTTCACAATGTTTAAAACCATTTTCTTCTTTTCACTGTATAAGACATAGTGCTCTATGTTGCTGTGTCTCTTTGCTGTCCGTCCCCACTCATCGTCTTGTAGGAGTTAGGCTAAACAACTGTAGCTCTGACATCTGGCTCCTCCGGGAGATGTTTCTGGCCTGAGCTACTGTTTATTAAATCCAGATCCTCTCAGAAACATACAGAAAACATCGCCACAGTAAAGCTTTGTTGGACCGTGACTCTAAAAGGTCAGGAATGTTTTACTACACGTGAATACATTTTTTTTTAAAAAGGAATCCTTACAGTTTAAGTATAAACTTTTGAGGTTTTAACCAAGAGAGAAGACAGACAACACGTCATCCGGACACGAGCAACCAACGGGAGCTTTGACACATCTGGCAGGCAGCAGGAAGAGGAACTCGGGGTTACATCAATCGGCTGAATGCTGAGGAGTATTTGCATTAAAAAAAAAAAGGCATATTTGTTCGTTTTTCTTTTTTGTCTTATCAGACTCGAGGGGTTTGTACAGACGAGGCTGACAGGGGCGGGTGATGGAGGAGGAGGCGGGGAGGCGCCACAGAGCCAGGTGCTCTTCATAAACACTCCCATTAGAGATTGGAACTGGCGCTTGTTTGGATAACTTTGAAATGTGAAGGCCTGGTGTTTATCCGCCATTGATCCCCCTCCGTCTATTACACCTCGATGGGAGGACGGGCCCGTTGTCAGTCACTACCATTAGAGGAAATCTATACCAAATACCCTTCTTATTAGGAATGCTCATTTTACAACTTCAATAATAGAGGAGCCGCAGTGAGGGCAGTTATCATCATTCCTTCAGGGGCGGGTGAGGATAAGTGATTTTATGGAGGTCTCTGGGCTTTACTCTGTTGTTTGTATATTACATCATCATCCTCCATATTTAAAGAAACCCGACGAAACCACAACATCTCTTTCAGTTCCAATCTGTGGGATGCAAACAATATCTCAGAGTGGCCATAATGCGAGCCTACATACACGCGTAACTTGTAGTTATGCAAATTGTAAATTCCAGCCTCATTGATATGCCAGTGCAAAGAAACCGCCGCGTCTTTTAATAGCCCCGCAGGGCTTCCCAGGGTTGTGACTGCAGCGATGCGGAGAGGAACAACATCGACGAGGGAGCAGGAGCTTTTCAGAAAATGAAAAGCACGTTATAGATGTATAGGTATAGATTTATAGAGTCAAAGCGAGCACCGGGAGCCGCTCTGGGCCCCGTGATGAAACAGTGACCCCGGGAGCTGCCAAATTTAGAGGCGAGCCGGGTCTCCTAGGAAGCATCTCCATTCGGGCTGGAATGGCAAGAGTGACCCTCATCTCTCTGCTCCTCACCTCCTGCTAATTGAATCAGGCTTCTGCCCAGGATAATTCTTTCTGTGTGTGTGTGTGTGTGTGCGTGTGTGTGCGTGTGTGTGTGTGTTTGCTAGGAGTCTGTTAAACCACGTTTGAAATCGTTAAAATGTGACTTTCCGAGCTGACCCCTCGCTTCAGATAACCATCCAATATGTTGTTTCTCACGTGAAGGGAATGGGAATGGCGGCCGCCGGGCCTCACGCCCGTTCCTCCCGAGACACGTAGGAGGTCATGAGAATCTCTTTCAACAAAAAAAAAAAAAAAAGTAGCTATTAAATTCCCTCGTGGACGTTCCCCGGGACATTATGCATTATGAATGTTGCGACTCCCCCAAATCCACCCGTGATACAAGCCGTTTTTATTATATTCAGATCCATGGATTTAATTAAAGAATCGGCGGAATAAATATTAAAAATGTACGATTGGGAAATTGCCGCGAGTTCTAGATTCTATTTTTTTCACATTTTTTTCTTCATCCCGCCTTCTGTTGAATACACGAAATCAACGTATAAGCACCGTATAAGCCTACCCGGGCATTAATTAAAGTTTTTTTGTTGTTTTATTTTTCATTCTCTGTGCGAGGGACCAATATGTGTCTGGTGGAGACTTGGCATCATCAAGGCCAGACATGGACACAAAGATGGGGGAGTGTGTGTGTGTGTGTGTGTGTGTGTGTGTGTGTGTGTGTGTGTGTGTGTGTGTGTGTGGAGGGGGGGGCTCAAGGGGAATCACTCTTTTCCCGTCTAATTTCCAATGCTGGCACGCCGGCTACGACTCATCAGTGTGCAAGATTTAAAAAAGGGCTTTGAGGAGCTTATGCCTTATAATTAGTCAGTAGACTGCTTTAAGAGTGTTGGGGTAAACAGGGTTTAATTAGGAAGGGTTGAGCAATCTGGGACAGATGTTGTGCAGGAGGGATCAATCACACTGTGACTGTTTTCGGACTACTTCTTGTCCACACACACACACACACACACACACACATACATACTCGTCGTATTTTTAGGGAGCTCACGCTGCACAAATGCACCCGTACAAACTGTAAGGATGGAGGCCAAAAAAATGAGAAATTCCAAACACTCGTTGTCTAGTGGAGAGTGTTAGAAATAAATGGGAATTTTCTTTTTTCTTCTTCTTCAGAGAACTTCATGTGTTGCTGTAAATCTAAGCACTAAAGAGCTTATGTCCACAGCCCTGCAGGGCGGGTCCCCGACAGTTTTTCCTTCAGGGGGTGAAGGGAATCAGGGGGACAGGTATCCCGAGAATGTCTTCCGGACTTCCCCGCTAAGTGGCAGCTACACCACTTAAAACCTGCTGATGGGATCGCTGGGCTCCACCTCGGCTTAAGTCGCCGCTAAACCACAACAAACTGTCCTCCGACCGGGCAGTGGCTGAACGAGGATCAACCGCTAACAATGTGGCAGTCAATGCAACTGTTTTGGGGGAGTAACAAAAGCAAACACACCTAAGGCGGGGTCTTATGGATTCTAAGCCTCAAATAACCACGCCGGCTAAGCTGGAAGGAACAGGAGAGGGGGAGGATGGCAGTGTGAGAACGAGAGAGAGTGTGAGAGAGTAAACACAGAGGAGAGACGAGGAGGATTTATATATATATATATATATATATATATATATATATATATATATATATATATATGTTGGTGAGAGAATGGAGTGTTAAAACAGAGGCGATGGGAAGCAGAGAGCAGGAGAGAGAGAGAAAAGCGAGCTTTGAGGGGCAGATGAGGAGGATGACAGCAAGCAGTGAGAGGGAGGGAGAGGAGAGGAGGGAAACAAAATCAGGCATTCTTGACAGAGGCAACATGGCAGGATCACACGGCTATTTTTCATTCACACTCCTCTGCATTCGCACATGATTCCAAAAGGTACCCGAGCCCCAAGGAAGCCTTCCAGCAAACACCGTTTGCCAATTTTTCAAACCTGTCACTCCCTTTTTTCCGGTGGATCAGCCTTGTGCTGCACAGAAGGGGGGGGGCCCTCCTCCTAGCGCTGTGGCTGCTGTTGTTGTTGTCGTCGTCGTCGTTGTTGTTGTGCCGACGCGAGGTAAACACGTGAGGCAGTGTCGTCCATAACCCCTCCACACACACACAAACACACACACACATTACTGTAGAAAGGTACAGGTTGTTGTTTTTAATCATGCACCCGCTTGGTGACAGCACGCAATATCCGTATAGTATATGTTTCAGTCGGTGTTGATAAATCACACGAACGCACGGGAAAATACGACTCGTGTAAATAAGCGCCGATGGCTCGAGCCATGAGGGGGTGCTGGGATTGTTCACGTTGCCAGTTCAACTGTGGCAGTTTGAAGTGGATGCTTGGTATTCCACAACACATCTTTTTTTTTTTCCTTCTTTTTTTTTTTTTACCTTGTCTTCCTCCTCAGTCTCAACCTTTTTCCACCTTCTGGCAGTTAATACAAAAAACAGCTGAGCCTCAGACGCCGTCTCGGCTCCATCGAGCTGCGCGCTAAGCTGCGGTAAACAGAGCAGGCCACTGCGGGCGGGCAGGTTAGGATTCAGTCAGCGGCGAGCGTGAGAGCGCTCGACGCCCCGAGGAACATGTCTCTCCCACATGCAAAGGCACACTTGACACCTTTGTTCTCCCTCCCTCTTTCTCACACACACACACACACACACACACACACTCAGAGGTGCACACAATTCAGTGCCCACAGTGTTCGTTGTGAGCTTTGACAGAAGGTCTGCAGAGACTCAGAGGCTGATAATCAAACAGGAGCCACAGTGCTCCTAAAGGCAGCCTTCTGTATTAAAACTCCTGCTGAGGTCACATACAGGCTCATTATTATATCCCCCCCCCCCCCCCCCCCCCCCCCCATCCGAGTATCTCCATCCACAGCTTGAGAGCTACCTATGCAGGCGAGGGAGGCTTAAAGAGACAGGCGTTAGAACAGACATTAAGAGAAAAAAAAACATGTTCAGCATTAACACGTGTAAAATGTTCTTGTGGAAACCACAAAAACACAAGTATTAGCTTGTGCGTTTGTAAATAAGAATACAACCTGAGCGTGAGTCATACCGGATTAGGGCGTGTGTTAATTGCCAAACACTAGGGTTATAAAAAGGTGCGTGTGTAGCGTGGAGCTTTGTAAATACACGCCGCCGGCGGTCCCCGGGGCGACTCTGCAGCGACTTGCAATCACACGTCACAGTCCCACTTCATTAGGACACATGCCATGAGTCACTACGGCGAAGGAGAGTCACTAGGGTGAAGGAGAGTCACTAGAGTCACTACGTCGAGGAGAGTCACTAGAGTCACTACGGTGAAGGAGAGTCACTAGAGTCACTACGGCGAGGAGAGTCACTAGAGTCACTACGGTGAAGGAGAGTCACTAGAGTCACTACGGCGAGGAGAGTCACTAGAGTCACTACGGTGAAGGAGAGTCACTAGAGTCACTACGGTGAAGGAGAGTCACTAGAGTCACTACGGCGAGGAGAGTCACTAGAGTCACTACGGCGAGGAGAGTCACTACGGCGAGGAGAGTCACTAGAGTCACTACGGTGAAGGAGAGTCACTAGAGTCACTACAGCGAAAGAGAGTCACTAGAGTCACTACGGCGAGGAGAGTCACTAGAGTCACTACTGCGAGGAGAGTCACTAGAGTCACTACGGCGAGGAGAGTCACTAGAGTCACTACGGTGAAGGAGAGTCACTAGAGTCACTACTGTGAAGGAGAGTCACTAGAGTCACTAGGGCGAAGGAGAGTCACTAGAGTCACTACGTCGAGGAGAGTCACTAGAGTCACTACGGTGAAGGAGAGTCACTAGAGTCACTACGGTGAAGGAGAGTCACTAGAGTCACTAGGGCGAAGGAGAGTCACTAGAGTCACTACGTCGAGGAGAGTCACTAGAGTCACTACGGTGAAGGAGAGTCACTAGAGTCACTACGGCGAGGAGAGTCACTAGAGTCACTACGGTGAAGGAGAGTCACTAGAGTCACTACGGCGAGGAGAGTCACTAGAGTCACTACGGCGAGGAGAGTCACTAGAGTCACTACGGTGAAGGAGAGTCACTAGAGTCACTACGGTGAAGGAGAGTCACTAGAGTCACTACGGCGAGGAGAGTCACTAGAGTCACTACGGCGAGTAGAGTCACTAGAGTCACTACTGCGAGGAGAGTCACTAGAGTCACTACTGTGAAGGAGAGTCACTAAAGTCACTAGGGCGAAGGAGAGTCACTAGAGTCACTACGTCGAGGAGAGTCACTAGAGTCACTACGGTGAAGGAGAGTCACTAGAGTCACTACGGTGAAGGAGAGTCACTAGAGTCACTAGGGCGAAGGAGAGTCACTAGAGTCACTACGTCGAGGAGAGTCACTAGAGTCACTACGGCGAGGAGAGTCACTAGAGTCACTACGGTGAAGGAGAGTCACTAGAGTCACTACGGTGAAGGAGAGTCACTAGAGTCACTACGGCGAGGAGAGTCACTAGAGTCACTACGGTGAAGGAGAGTCACTAGAGTCACTACGGCGAGGAGAGTCACTAGAGTCACTACGGTGAAGGAGAGTCACTAGAGTCACTACGGTGAAGGAGAGTCACTAGAGTCACTACGGCGAGGAGAGTCACTAGAGTCACTACGGCGAGTAGAGTCACTAGAGTCACTACTGCGAGGAGAGTCACTAGAGTCACTACTGTGAAGGAGAGTCACTAAAGTCACTAGGGCGAAGGAGAGTCACTAGAGTCACTACGTCGAGGAGAGTCACTAGAGTCACTACGGTGAAGGAGAGTCACTAGAGTCACTACGGTGAAGGAGAGTCACTAGAGTCACTAGGGCGAAGGAGAGTCACTAGAGTCACTACGTCGAGGAGAGTCACTAGAGTCACTACGGCGAGGAGAGTCACTAGAGTCACTACGGTGAAGGAGAGTCACTAGAGTCACTACGGTGAAGGAGAGTCACTAGAGTCACTACGGCGAGGAGAGTCACTAGAGTCACTACGGCGAGGAGAGTCACTAGAGTCACTACTGCGAGGAGAGTCACTAGAGTCACTACGGTGAAGGAGAGTCACTAGAGTCACTACTGTGAAGGAGAGTCACTAGAGTCACTAGGGCGAAGGAGAGTCACTAGAGTCACTACGGCGAGGAGAGTCACTAGAGTCACTAGGGCGAAGGAGAGTCACTAGAGTCACTACGTCGAGGAGAGTCACTAGAGTCACTACTGCGAGGAGACGCACGACCCACGCAAACAACTCGCTTCTCGGAGCACGTTCCTGCCATTCTGGCCTCTGGTTCTAAACTTTCCTGCATACCTTTTTGAATCCCCGCACACGCACTTACACGGTTAGTTATTTTTGCCCACGTACAGTATCGACATTCCTCCTTTCTGAACCTTTATACCAACTCCTTAAATGTTTCTGAATGAATGCATTGCCGTTCAGCCGTTCACGCTCCTCAGATGCTGGATGAAATATAAAAGTCTTGCTTCATCCACCTTTTAAGATTTGTGGTTATTTGATACTCTGCGATGTTTAAACAAATTTTGCGTGGCGCATTACATCAATAATAACTTGACCTTGCGAGGCATGTCTTTTCTCTAAAGGGGTGGATGTGAGACTTGACATCTCTAGTGGACACACTATTTGAAATGGCCCTTGTCAGCACATTTCCCAGGCAGGAAGAGGCGTGTGGCTGGTTAACCAGCAACCATGACTTAGGAGGCGGTGCCGGAATAATAGGGTCCAGTTAAAGAGCAAAGGGTTGTGCAGCCACTGATGTTTCCCTCACTGTCTAATTTGATCTCATGAATCAAGAACTCAAAGTGGGGAGGGCAGTAAATTACGGGGTCCCCGAGGAGCTGTGACACTGGGAAGAGATGAGCCCATTGTAGTGAAGCCACTGCTGCCAATTTAGTGTTCAGGGACCTTCATCTTTGTAAAGCTCCCCGCTTGCCCAGGTGGCTTTTATCAAAAGAGTTTAGTGGAACATGGAGTTCCCACGCCTCTTCCACCTCCGGGCCAACGCTGTTGGAGTACTGTGACTTTCCAGGAGGACGTTGCCCCCGAGCCCCCGCTTTTGGCAGCGATGTGTCTGAATTACCAGGTACAAGCAAGATGAGAGAGTAATGAAAGCCTTTTTTTTTAAAAAAAGAACTCCAGGCATGTGGCCATGGGAGAAGTTGTGAGAATGTGTGTGTGTGTGTGTGTGTGGAGGGGGGGGGGGGAAGGGGAGCGCCGAGGTACTGTATATTGCCATAGTAACATTGGATAGCCCACCAAGGATCCCTGAGCCAACACAGGCATGCGGTTCAAACAGCGACTGAGGACCCCCTCCGCCAGTGCGCCTCCTTGTTCAAACAAAAAAACACGGCGGCCCAGATAACGCTGGCACTTTAAACAGAAATTACGAGGGTCTCCAGTTGTCGCGCCCCCCCCCCCCCCCCCCCCCATTTTCGACCACAGAGAAGAGAGGGGGCCCTCTCGGCGAAGAAAAGCTCATTCAAAGGGATTGAAAAGAGCAGGCAAACACGTGCGCACGGCCCGACGTAAATCTCTCAAATGTGCAGAGTGAAGGGGAAAAGAAAAGGAGGGCGAGAGAGAGAGAGAGAGAGAGAGCGGTTTGCATGTCGAGCACATTTGCCTCGACATCAAACAGTCGGCGCGCAATTGGCTTCACGGGGGAGGGGGGGGAGTAATCTCCGCTACTCAAACATTTGCTGCAGCGCTCGCAGAATTCTGATAGCGATTAAACGGAAAGCAGTAGTCTTCCCCCTCTAAGTCCGGCTGGGGGGTGGGGGGGGTGAGGGGGGGGGGGGACCTGCACACTCGTAAGGGTCCCCCGTGTCGGCTCTGAGCTGCTCGTCGGCGCCCCCTGTGAGCTCGTCACCGGATCACGAGAGAGCTCTTGGCCCGCGCGACGGTTGTGCCGTCGTGCACTTTGTGTTCCCAGCAGTCGGCCCCCCGAAGTCTGTTATTAATATATCATCATCGGCGGCTTCGAATGTGATGGATCTGACGTTAAGTGAAGGTTATTAAGCGGGAAGGCCGGGCTTGGAAATAAAGTTTGAGGTAAAGTATGAAGAAAAGAAGAAAAAGAAACCTGCTTGCGTTGAAGCGGCTTTGTTTACTGTTATTCTAATCATTTTACCGCCCCCGGACTTGTCACTTTGATTGATGTCTTCGCCTTTCCCCACAATCCCAGACCTCATCAACCTGGATAAAAGTAACTGCGGATAAAACAACAATCCCTATACCCCCCCCCCCCCCCCACCCCACCCCACCCCACCCCACCACCACCACCTCTGTGGACCAGTTCCCCCTCAAGGCACTTTTCACCACAGATTCCACTCTGCAATTTACAATTGGCTATTGAGTCCTGAGTGTTGCATTGTGCCACCTCACAGTAAAGACCAGTCTTTCAGTCCCCCCGCCCCCCCCCCCCCCCCCCCCTCCAGAACAGCTCAGAACACGCCCTTGTTCAAGCACCTGAGTGGACGCGCTCATTCACAAACCATAATGGCCGCTCCTTGCCGGTGGCCGCTTTGATTGACTCGTCTTGTAGTTGTTAAACGAGAACGTTGTTGCTGGGGAGGAGAGAGGGAGAAATGAGATGGAGGACTCTCCATCTCCTGAGATGCTGCAAAGAAAAGGAGTAAAAGGTGAAACCAAAGCTAGATAATAAACAGGCTATAGGGCAAGTTGCCGCAAATCAATACTTGCAACCATATTAAATGTCTGGAGCTCCTCAATCCACAGTAGAATTTGTCTGACTAAGGCCAGCATTACAGTCATCTCCACTTTATTGTTCAGTTTCTAGCATGTCTAGGCCTTGAGGGGGAACACGCAGCATATGAGGAACTGTGTACGACTATATACAATTTATCCTGGCTGAAATATATATGGGGCATATATGGAGCCCCGCTCGACTACAAAACCTTTCATCTCAAGCTTGAGGCTGAGAACCATTTTTTTTCATCAAGCAAAGTGCGATGACTCATTCTTAATGCGCTATTTGGACACTCCAAAAACAATAGGCATTGTCCATTCATCTAGTAAAAAGTAGTGAAATGGGTCCATTATAAAAGGTATTTGTTCAGCAGTAACTCACCGATGTTCAGTTTACTCTCAAATATCACAACGACGAGCATAAAATATTCACATTCACGGAGCTGCAAACCGGGAGCTGCATTTCTGCTTGATAACGCAAATTCATTTTTTTGTTGATCAACTACTCGATTGATCCCTCCGCTCTAAATATTACCGAGATGAAGACACACAAGCGGAGAGCAAAAGATGGACCTACTTTAATTTACTCGAGGATTCTCTTTCCTCCCTTTTTTTCATACGACATCAAATCATCATTAAAATGCTCAGAAGCCGATGTAAGACCATGACTAAAGATACAGAAGGAAATATAATACATCAACGTTGCTCTCATCCGCCTCACGGTGATCACAAACCAGGCTGTACCTTATTCACATTCCAGTCCTCGACTGCTGCACGGAAAAGGAGTGAACGCACTGTAAGTACAGAGTAAGAAATTGAGAAATTGCCATTAAAACAATTTTAAAAAGCTGTCCGGACTTCATATTTCATCTGATTTGATAGCAGTTATGTAGCGAGGCCGCTCGTAACTCCAGCTGCCCTGTGACCTTCATTCTCCAGCAGGCAGGGAGGCTCCTCCAGCCTCTGACAAGAGTTATCGGGCCTGGCTAATAGCCTGCTAAGGTAAAGTAAGGCCTCATCGATACAGGGGCTCCTCCTGCTTTTCTTTTGTTTTTTTGTGTTTAAATACACATGAGCAGTCATAGCCGGTGTCCAATAAATAGCTCAGTGGGGGCAAAGGGTTCCCGCTGCCTTGCTCGAGGGCAGCCACGGTTACCCAGCGTGACATCATCCACTCAAGCTTGTTTTTGGCGGTTGAAGATAAAGTATTACTCGAGCCTTCAGGCTCCATCTGCCTCTTTAGGCATGTGTGTAGAGAGTATATGTAATAACCAGACACACATACAAATATAATGAACTGCATTCCTTGGGTAAACACAGCAGCACAGGCTCACACACACACACACACACACACACACACACACACACACACACACACACACACAGGATATTGAAACCCTCTCAGGCATGTCGCCGCGCGTGTGCCTGCCGGGCGGGATGATGGAGAGGCTGGACTGTGGAGGCCCCCCCCCCCCCCCCCCCGGTTGCCCTCCTCTCCAGCCCCCACAGGGTATACGACAACACACATACACACATTCGTACTGTACACCCACACGCTTTATCACACACACACACACGTCCGCACCGTAGACACTGAGTACACGTGCACAAACTTTGGCACAGGTCCCCCCAGACTTTGATGGATGGTCGGTGAGTGCTCTACCTCCTGTTTCATACACATATAATCTCATTTGGGGGGGGGGGGGGGCCGCACCAAAACAGGGCTAATAGAAGCAGTCAAGCTGTCCCATCCCTCCCCTTCCCAAGTCAAGTCGGACCCATTATACTCCGCTGCTTAGCTGCAGCCTGTTAATAAAAACGCTATATCCTTTTGAACAAGAGAAAAGCTTCCGGATGCATTATTAAAACCGGACAATTATTAATGTGTCTTACGCAGTCAGGAGATCTCAACGCATGTTAATATTTCAGCACAAAAAAAAAGAAAGAAAGGTCGGAGTCCATGTGTGAGGCAGAGCAGGTGCATGTGTGTCAGACCCTTATAAAAAAAACAATGCGAACCACATGACGGTTCCACTTTTTTTTTTAAATTGTACTAATATACTATTAGGCCACGTGTCAGTTAAAGTGTCTCTTTCGTCACCTGTCTGTCAGCTCCGCTTGACAAACAAGTTTACTTTGCGTGAAGAAGCTTTACAGTTGGCTGCCGGAGCTAAAAGGTGGTTTCCCCCCCGAGGGGGTAAATCACGGCACCGCGTGTCTATCTTTCATAACTCGTATTCTCATTTTCACGAAGGCCGCGTGTCACAACATGCGGCTGGATGCCAGACAGTTGGAGGGGGGGTTAAATCTCTGACAGGTGGGCCAGGAGCCTTGCTGGCAGTTCCCTTGACACCTTGGACCCATGTGAGGCAACACTGACGGCGAGTGATCCGTCTGATTCACTGCCGCGTCTCATCCGCGGCGAGAGATGGACGTGAGCGCGGCGCGCGGAGAAAGAAAAAAAAGAAAAAAGGAAATCTTGGTGGAAGAAAAGGACTTTTTTTTTTTACTCTGCCACCTGTTTGAATCAACACCATGAGAACAAATGGCCAGTGACCTTTTTACGAAAACAACAACAACAACAAAATCACATCATTATGGGAAATACTATGCCACAAGGTTTTCGCAATGTTGATGAGGTGCAGCGTACAGTAAACAAAGCATTATTGTTTTTCCTATTAGTCTCACAAACAACCAGCCTCAACGTCTGATCCGTGTTGTGCTCCAGCTCGCCGACAGAGAACTATTCCCTCAGGACTTTACAGCAGCGCCGATCAGCGATGTTCTCATTTAGTGGGTTCGAGCATCTGTGGTCGATACAAGAGGACAGCTACAGAGGAAACAACAAGGCTAGCCTATCATAGACCCTGGGAGCCACGTGAAAGTCAATTTACTGTACAAACACCTCCAAAGGGTTGCCATGAAAAACAAGTCGGCGATATGATGAGCACGCGATGATTGATAGTAACACAGGAAAGGCAAATCTGCAAAAATGAATCGGCTTTATCCAGGTGAGCCCTATCTAATGCGATCGCTGCCGCGTATGAAATGAAATTCCATTTTTTTTCTCCGATGACATCAAATTGAAAGAAGCGGCGAGAAAGAAGGTGGCATCCCCCGACATTGCCACTTACAATCAGCCGCGTGGAGAGCAATCAAGGTGGCATGCGACTTAAATTTCTTGTCGGTTTCTCCCCGTCGCCCCCCCCCCCCTATTCTCTGTATTCTGGCATCTTATCGTGACAAATGTTGGCGAATGAGTTGGGGCTCCTTCAATCACGAGTATTTATTTCCAATGCGCGGAAAACTAAGCTCCCTTGCTCATCCATTGTATGCGGAGAAGAGAAGGGAAGGCAAAGAAATAGAAATGAAGCAACGCTTTTTCATGGTTTCCCCCATAGGTGCAAGGAGTGAAAAGCTCAGTATTAACATATTATGCAGGGTAATGTAGCAGAAACCAGCTGTACCCGATCGCTCCCTGACTTCCTCTCGGAGTCCTCACTATTTCTGCTGGCGTATCAGGTAAGTCTAATCCTGAGATTAGTAATTGCCTCAGAGCGAATGCATTCAAATCACCAAACCAAATTATACCAGAAAAATGCTGCCCGCTGCAATTTCACGAGTATTACCGTGCACTCTTACTCCTTCCATTTTCCTCCCATAACGTAAACAACAAAAGCCCGAGCAGCCGTAGATTGAATTAAGCCGTAATAGATCCAAAAACAATTCTGATCAAATTAGCCACAGTCGGCGGTACGCAGCGTCGCACAAAAGGGCACACGCTAATAATAATGTGGCAATAAACAAAACCAGCTCATTGCACATCATTTCATTTCTTACGAGATGCAAGATTTCCAGATTGTGTTTTTTTTTCCCGTTTTTTTTATTTTTTAGACCTTTTGGCGCTTTAGCCTGACATTCAGAGACGTTGCTATGACACCAGTTATCACGATGTCCTCAAAAGTCAGAATTGCTTATGATTGAGAAAAGCGGCTGCTTTGTTGGCTTACTCAAAAGTTGACCTGTATTAGCAACCATGGAGGGAGAGGGGGGGCGGGTGGAGGTTGGTGGCCACGCCTTATTGATATTTCATGGATCCTCTTAACAAGCAATTACCTTCCTGAGCGCGACGAGTAACTGAATGTCACATCGGCTCCACAGATTAAGTGGTTTCGGACGATGCCGGCACGTACGGGGTTTCCTATCAAACTGAAGACGCCTAAAAAGCTGCAGCAGCGGGTCTTTCGTGAGATTTCAATTGGGTCGTTTGTGGCTTTTCATAGGTGTTTTTAGGCAGCTACATTTGATTGGCTAAAACAAACGAGGCCAGAGGGAAAGTGCTGCATTTCCATATTGGTTTCCTGATCTGCCCGCAGCCTGAAGGGCACTCACTTCCTATGTTTTGGCTACAAACACCATCCAAGTGACCCCTATTTGCCTGGCGATATTGTTTGACGGAGGCAAAGATTTGCCCTTATGCAAATGGTACGCTTCTCGGCTGCATTCGGGCCTCGTGCTGGAGAGGTTGCAGCTACAAGAACGCAGAGGAGGAACAGCTGGTTCCAGGCCAACATGCTGCATCAGCCCTGGGGCAGGATGACCTGGTATGAGAGTGTGGACCAGGGCTTCGCCTGCCCTGAGGGGCTACGCGGCGACAGCACAGAATACAAGCTGCTGTGGCTCACCACTGATTAAAAGTGATCCACCTGGGCAACCAGTGGCACTTTGAAGTGCAATGATGAAAAACAAAAGCTGATGGCTAAGTGATTTCATTCCTCACCACATTACGGATAGACGGCGTTATTTTCTGGCAATGGGTGCAACGGAGGCTACTGCCAAAAGTAATACAGTTAAGTGCTCTGTTAAGTGCACCGCGCGACTCACCAGCCGGCAGATGTAAGGACCGGACACGGGTATGTAAGAAGCAGACAGACCAACAAGTGTAATTTGGCCCACACGGCGACACACAGAACAAAATATGAAGAAGAAGAAAAAAAAGTCCCAATCAATGGAGTTAAAGAAAGTCAAGTCTCCTGATCAAGCCTCAGCAGATGCCGGGTGACACGCCGGCTGCTCCCTCACCGCTAGATCAGCTTAATGACTGGTTTTATGTCTGATGGGCAAAAAAGAAAGGCTCGCCTCGCCGATTAACTCCCTCAGTTGCTTGGTTACCTGCCCGAGCAAGTTGCCTGTGCAGTCATTGTAAGATTAGGTAGGCGAGGAGAGAGGAAGACGGAACCCGATACCTTACAGTCAATGGTCAGCACTATTCTCTCCCTCTCTCATCACTCACTCTTTCTCTCCACCCGACCCCCTGAGTCCCTTGTGAAACAGTAGGGCCCATTCTCTATGCCGCCAACAGGGCCGTCTTTCTTGTGCCTGTCTCTATCTCTTCCCACAGATGGACAAAAAGAGAGGGAGTGGTAAAAGAGAAGGGTTTTGTGGGGCGAGGGAGTGCATGTGCGCACACACACATGCACAATGAAAAATATCCCTCGCTATCACTCATCATTAATCTTCAGGCTCAACCTCGTTTGTAGCCAAATGTGATTCAAAAAGGTAAAATATGAACTATACTATGAATAAATGTCAAGAAAGCAAAGCATGTCCTTTCCAAAGAAAAATACAAAATATATTAACGGCATAACGTGACTGGTTTTCGTTGAAGGCATCACTTAACTGAGGAACGCGAGTGCCGCTGAGTGTTTTATTATGTCTTTAAGCTGTAGTGGCACTTATGTGACTACAGAATATTTCCAGGCGTCCCTAAAATCGAGAGTGTGACCGCTTCGCTACTTAATCTAATACAGAGGTGCCTGTTTAAAGCCATAATTGTTGCACATGAACACACACCTTCTCTTCAATTAGCTCTCTTAAATTACACCCTATTCACCCCAACAGAATGTATCATCAACAGTAAGTATTTACTAAGCCCAAGGGATATAAAAGGCTATTTGAATACTACCTAGCTATTGTATATTAAATACCTAACGGGCAACGCCACCGCCCAGTAGACCAGTAAACACTTTCTTCACATATTACAATGTATACATCCAAACTAAAAGGAAATTCTCTTTGTGCATTATGGTTTTTCCCACGACACTGTCTTCTAACAAACGCAGTCCATAAAAGTTACCGCGGCATTAATGTAGAGAGTAAATAAATAATTATATAAGTGGAGCATAGTGACACACAATACATGCTGCTACCGCAGCAGCAAATAGAGTGCCCTTTTAATTATGCAGGAGACATCCGAAAGCAACAGCACTCCTCACACTCTGGGAAGCAGCTCAGTGAATACACCATATTAGAAGCTGTTAAAAGACAGAGCAGGGGAAGAGCAGGTAGAGGAGTAAAAAAAGGGAAGTGGTATGATTTGAGAGGAGTAATCGAAAGAGAGAGGGAATATAGAGAGATGAGAGTGGAGATTTAAAAAGAAACCACTGCAAGAAAAAGAAAAAAAAGGCAAGGCATGAGAGCACAATTGTAAAGTGTATGATGTGGCGGAGGCTGAAACCCCCCCCCCAAAAGAACAGAGCAAAAGGAATACTGAAGGAATAGAGGCAGCACGGGTGGTTGCAAGGCATGCAAGGATGTACTACATAGAGCCAAAGGAGAGAGTTTGAGGGGCGACAGTGGGCATAGAATATAAAAAAACATGAACCAAGATGTAGCCAGAGAAAAAGAACGAGGAGATCAGAAACCAAAAAAAAAAGGAAGAATCCAGCTGTGTTCTGAGAGAAAACAGCACTCCAGATTTCTAAAGAGCAGTGCTGACACCATGTAAAAGATAGATCAATAATTCATTAAACTGCCATGGAAAACACATGAAACAATAGTGTTCTTTTTCCTGAAATCCGCAAATCAACTGACTTCATAATGCATTAATTTTGTTTCTTGCTGTTGTTGCACCTCACAGCGAAAAATAGAAAGCTTGAATTGAAGAGAAAAAAAAAAGCTCACATTTGAATATCACATCATGCCACCTACACTTTTTTTTTTTTACAGCACTGCAAATGGAAGAAAAGAGTTACTGGGAAAAGACACGAAGGGACGTAAGATTAGCTGGAGGGTGGAGGAGAGAGTGGAAGCAAAGCAGGTAGAAGATGGCAGACATTTATAGGAAACGGATAAAGGGAGTAAAAGAAGCCGAGGCACAATAGGGGAGGTAATATAAAAATGTCCAATTTCACTGCTAGGGCGATGGATTGATGCAGACCCAGAAGTGCAGAAGAATGTTAATAAGACTTCCTGGCCAGATGTTCGTACTCAAGCCCAGACTGTAAAAGTGACTCACAAAGCTCACAAAGCCGTGTTTGTGCTGCATTCACCCTACATCTACCTTTCTGCCTTTTACCCTCCTTTTTGTTTTTTTTGTTGTTTTTTTAGCTCTCTTTCACAGAAAGACAAGGCACCCTTGTCACAAGACAGAGGGGCAGGGCAGGGCATGACATGGCTAAGGGGGAGCGTAACCAGCCCCAGGCACGCGCCCCTCTGGGATAAAATAACTGCAAACCAAACCCTTATGTGAGCTGTCTACACCACTACAACGTGTAGTTGCTAAGTTTAGTAGATGTGACGGGAAAGGCCGCCTAAAAGGGGGAACGTTGGTCGAGCGGTAACAATACCCCCTATCGTATGATACGCTAAACCTTTTTTCTTCCCTTTCAATATTACATGTGAATGGCACTCCAAACCGAAACAGATCAATACCGCTAACTTGACACACATTAGCACCATAAAGGCAACACGACTACTGAGACTAGCCCTGTCAGAAAGCATTATGGCAGAGAGAACACTAAGAGGAAGAAACAGAAGACATTTAAGAGTGGTGGAGGGGGGGGGGGGGGAGCACGGGGGGGGGGGGGGGGGGGGGGGGGGGGGGGGGGGGGGGGCATGGAGATGTGTCTTCTTACCTGTTTGTTGTACTTGTTGATGGTTTGACTGCTGTATTCAGAGCAGTGGTCAGATCCAAGGGAAATGTTATCTCCGGTGCCAACAAAGGTGTTGGCAGGGGGCAGGTCCTGAACTGCCTGGTGCTTTTTCCCAGCTGTCGGCGACTGCGGGTGAAGCTGGACGGTCGGGAGCGGCGAACTGGACTTGTAGTGCCGGGCCAGATCCGGGCTCCCCGGCCCTCCGTTGACCGAGCGGTAGCGGCCCATGCCGGGACTGTCCGACAGCTTTTCGTTGACGCCGTCGTAGCGCTGCCCGTTGGGTTTGGAGGCCTCGACGGTGACGATGCTGCTATAGAGGGGCTGTTTAGACTTCTGTTTCTTCTTGTCTTTCTTGGGCTTCTTGGACTTATCGTGCTGCTGTGGTGTGAAGAAGTCTTCGTGGTCCTTTTTACCGGCCTCGTAGCCATTCTTATTCTTGGGGCGGCAGTAGCGGGCCATGACGACAACCAGAATAATCAGGATGACCGTCATGATGCCCGAAACGACTCCAATGACGATGCTTAGCCGCTGTTTGCTGAGATCATAGTTGGGGTCACCGGCAATGTTGGTGTTGAGGGACGTGCTCAGGCTCTTCGCCACCTGGGCATCCACGACTGTGGAATTGGAAAGTGTCTCGTTAACATACACGTGAACTAGAGTGGTGGTGCTCTGCGACGGCTGGCCTCTGTCGTTCACCTGCACCACCAGTCTGTGGAGGCCGAAGTGCTTCAGGTCCAGCTTCGCCACCAGCGAAATGACCCCGGTGCCGCCATCAATCTCAAACAGCTTGAAGGGGTTTCCACCGATGATGCTGTAGTTCAAGTCCGCGTGGATGCCGGTGTCGGAATCGGTGGCTATGACAGTTCTGACTACCGTTCTGATGTTACTGGAGGGAGGAAGAAGGGTGTAGGAGCTGTTTATTGGGAAAGTGACAGTCGGTGCGTTGTCATTTTCGTCCATGATTAAGAGTGAAACTGTGGCAGTGGCCGATCTTGGGGGATCGCCACCGTCCACGGCTTTGACGCGGAATGTGTAAGTGGTTTTCTGCTCTCTGTCAAATGAGAGGGTGGAGAAAATAGTCCCAGTGTCGTTCTCGATTGAAAATATTTCCTCCTCTTCTTCAATGAAAAGGCTCATCTCTGCATTTTGGCCCTTGTCTGCATCAATGACCGTGACCATGCCAACTGGGCTGTTTGGCTCAAGGTTCTCTTTGACGTAGAAGGTGAACACATCCTGCATGAACTTTGGTTCGTTGTCATTCTTGTCTGCCACAAGGACGACCACAGTCGCAGAGCCCTGCAGAGTGTGTATACCTTTATCTTTGGCTATCACTTTGAATTCGTAGCGCTCTGTTTGCTCTCTATCCAGGATGGTGTTTACTCTGATGTCTCCACTGTCTGCATCGATAGAGAAAATCCCATTTACTGATGAGTCCAGGGAATAGGCTATTTCAGCATTCTTCCCACTATCTGCGTCAATGGCTGCCACTGTTGTCACCCTCTCGCCAGGGGCATTGTTTTCTGGAAACGACACCTCTACTACATTCTGGCTGAAGATAGGAGGGTTGTCGTTAGTGTCGCCCACTTTGACGATAACAGAGTTATTACTTGCCAGACTCGGGCTTCCAGAGTCCACAGCCACTATGACCACATTGTATTCCTGTGTGGCCTCGTAGTCCAGCGTGGCGGACGTGTGGAGGAAATATTTCTTTTTATTCTGCTCACCTTCCATCTCACTGGCTGGTTTGAGCTGAAAGGGAACATCCCCGACCACGGTGCATGTCACAATGCCGTTTTCCCCCTGGTCACGGTCTGACACCTGCACTAAGGCAATGGGTGTGTCCACCACCACGTCCTCAGCCACGTTGGCTATGCCATCTTTTAAGAAAATGCGTCCGATTTTCCGTATCTCTATCGCGGGAACGTTGTCATTCTCATCCTTGATGTTCAACACCACAGTGGCCTTGTCCATTTTCGGGGGCTGGCCTCGGTCACGGGCCATTACTGTGAACCTCAGTTGGCTCACTTCTTCACGGTCAATGCGGTGCAGCACACTCAGCCACCCTGTGCTCTCGTCCAGCCTCAGAAGCCGCCTCACTGACTCTGTGGCTGCCCCAAACACGTACTCTATTTGACCATTAACCCCCACGTCTGCATCGGCCGCTTTGAGCTGCAGTATGGGGGCACCGGGGGAGCTGTTTTCTGGTAGGTCAGCTTCATACACACTCTTCTCAAACCGAGGGTTGTTGTCATTCACATCGGTGATCATCACCCTTAGAATGGCTTGAGAGGAGCGAGGGGGATCTCCTCCGTCTCTAACGCGCAGTGTGAGCTCATAGGAGTCTCTCTGTTCCCTATCAAGGGCCCCTTTAATGATGAGTTGAGGCTGCTTCTCTCCGTCGGTAGTGTCAGCAACTTGCAGTTCAAAGACGCTGCTCCTGCTCGCGCCTTCATCAAATCTCCTCTTCCCCGAGAATGAATCCCCAGTAGAGCCCAAGCGCCTCAAATTCTCCCCATTGTCCTGGATAAGCTCGTATCGCTCTATTCCATTTCTCCCAAAATCTCTGTCTGTGGCTGTGGGCAGCAGATAAAGGGTTCCAATGGGTCTGTTTTCCTCCACAGACAGTGTCAGGACAGGGGATGGGAAAGACGGGGTGTTATCATTTATATCTAATATGATGACTTTTCCCTCAAAGAGGTCCACCCAGCTCTGGGCTGGTCCAATCACTGACACTTCGAAATCTATAAAGCACTCATTTTCATCAAATATCATTTGGCACTGTTGTAATTTTTCACGGTCTATGCGCCTCTCATTGGTGGTGAGCTCACCTGTTATGTTGTCTATTTTGAAAAAATCGGAGCCTGATTCTAGCGTGAATGTCACCTCGCCGGACCCGGCAACGATGCCCAGGTCGCCGGCTACGTTCCCTACTCTGACATCGGCGGGTCCCTCCTCGGCCAAACGGTACCGGAGCACTTGCTTGGCAGCGGGCTGATGCACAAGCTGCAGGATGAGCATGCAATAGAACAAATAGTCCACTGCACCAGTAGTCCTCATTGTTCTTCTTTTGAAAAAAATAAATGTCCAGTTAGAAAAAAATGAATTTGTCCAAAAATTGTTTTTAAATCACTGCCGGGAGAGTCCGAATACGGAAGAAGAAGAAAAATATCGTTTTCATACAGAGCAAAGCTCTCTGCAGCGGGATGCGTGAGTCTTCATCCTCCGGACGACTTCCTACATCGCTCCTGCTGCAGTGCAAAGCAGCAAGTGCACGGGCTCCGCGTCTGCTCTCTGCTTTTCCTCCTCCAGCTCCGGGGTGTTAGTGGCTCTTTCCTCGTTTTACTCAAAGAAAAAAAGAAGAAGAAGAAAAAAAAACGGAAAAGAAAAAAGCAATGATATCAACAACAAACAAAAAAAACTCACCGTGGAGCCTCCGTGCGCCTCCACGAATGCGCGTAATAAACCCAAATTGTTATAGTCCGAGAATCATGTCACCGGAAAGTGAATTCATTTCCACGTGCCGCCGTTTTTACTCACAGTGTGTGGTTCGAATCTCCTTGTTTTTGTCTTTTGGGGTGAGGCTGCAACACTCCTCTGTCCGACGATACGTCCACACACATATGTCAGAGGATCATTTACGTGGCCGCGCAGGTTGCCCAAAACTCAGCCGACAGCGAAGGTTGTCCGCGCGCAGCCTGGCAACTCCCGACGTTGACGATGTGAATATGGAGCTAAATCACCTGTCCGGTTGTCTACTCTAATCTCTTCCTCCAAGTCACTTGCGAGCTGTGCAGTTCTCACACACTCTCTCTCTCCCTCTATCTCTCTCTCTCTCTCTCTCTCTCTCTCTCTCTCTCTCTTTGCAAACCTCACAATGCAAACGGATGTTTTAATAAGAGGACAAAAAACATCACTCGAAGAGAGTCACACATGTACATCCCACGCAGTTTTAAGGACACGTTGGTGGGATTCTCGTCCAGCACATTCAGCCCGTTCCCTCACCTGCAAGACGCGCTGCATGTGTTGGCAGCCCCGATCTGCAGCACTGTGAGAGGGATTCACAAATGATATTGCAGTCTCCCTCTCCCTCTCCGCCCCCTCTCTCTCTCTCTCTCTCTCTCTCTCTCTCTCTCTCTCCACCCCCCTCCGGTGTCTTCTCCCGGAGCCGCGCGCCCGGTAAACAGGGACGGTCTTGGTCTTGATCGCCCGGTCCAGACACCGGCAGACAATATTTGACAAAAAATAAACGGGACAGAGGAGTGAGACGCCTTGATAATAATAGTGTTTGTCTTCTTCTTCTTTTTTTTAATCTGTATTTTCCCCGAGACCAAGCTGGCACGGACTTTTTTTTCGCTGTGAGCACAGTTCCAAATGCTTCGTGCTCCGCTCGGCGAAACGTCGAGTTATCCGAGACAAAATACTACTTATAACACAAATGAATGTATTTTACATTACAATAAGCATGACGTTATTTTAATGTTGTCGCGTATAGATGCACTGTGATGCGGCGATGTTGGCTTTGCCGCAAGAGACCCCTTGCCAAAAATAAATAAATAAGGAACTTTTACGCACTCCCGAGATTGACACACAAGTTATGCTTTTAATATCTATTCCAAATATATGTCCAGCAGCAGCAGACACGGACGGGACAGGGGCTGTCTGTCTGTCTGACAGTGTGCGCAGTGCTGTGGTTTCCCTGTGGTTACTCATATGAATGCGTGTGGCCGCCAGTGGGCTGTGCTCTCC
Organism: Cyclopterus lumpus; assembly: GCF_009769545.1. Taxonomy (NCBI): domain Eukaryota; kingdom Metazoa; phylum Chordata; class Actinopteri; order Perciformes; family Cyclopteridae; genus Cyclopterus; species Cyclopterus lumpus. The sequence goes on along the minus strand of NC_046983.1, from coordinate 5,998,459 downwards.
GGCGCAGAGGGCTCGGTGTCTTTTTCGCCCGCGTGCTGTTCACTCCACTCAGCATCCAGGAGCCCCCCCAGACAGTGGCTCTGAATTCATTGTGCGTGAGCAGGAAGAAGGACAGAGATAACCCCCCTCCCGCGTGACACCCCCCCTCCCCCCCCCACCACCCCACCCCACCCCACCCCTCTCCCACAGACGACCCGCCACTGCGCAAACCCAACTCCCCAAAATGAGTGTGCGCCGTGTGCGTCTGCAACCCGAGTGCTTGTGATGGACGCCGTGTTGGGCGCACACACACACACACGCACACACATGCGCGTGACACTGGCGGTCACTCATCGTGCTTAAAAAGGATGCTTTGTGTAAGGCGGGTACCTCAGCACATGTTCGGTGATTATGTGTGGATTCACATCAACTGTAGCGCATTGTCGCTGTGTTAAGAGCAACAACAACAACAACAACAACAACAAGAAAAAGAATAAACTTGTGCTTTGATGCGCGCGCGCGAGCACACCCCGCTCTCAATTGGAATTGGGGATGCTCTCCAGTTTTGATACAGGGGCAGTGCGGCGCTGCGAATGAGTGAGTGGAGGACTGAGGGGCAGAGAGGGAGAGAGGGAGAGAGGGAGAGAGGGAGAGAGAGAACGAGGGACAGAGGGGAAAAGAGGCAGCCAGTCTCCGCAGCTGCATCCTTCTCAGGCGGCTTGTCTGAATTCCAGCAGTGGCTTTATCCTTGCTTACTAGCGCCCTCTATCGTCGAATTATAATCAAACCCCTTCCACATGTCTGTAGTGGAAGTGCAGCAGATAGAAGACGGATCCAATCATGTTGTGCATGTGTTGTGGACGTGCATTTGCATCCTTTAGTTGATTAGTTTTGCTCAAAAGACAGTTTGTAGAACTAAATATTAGTAGCAATGAGAGTTTATTATAAGGGTATGCAAAGGCTTTTGTGAATGCAGTGAGGCAGTTTAAATGATTACTGATTTAAAACAGAAGTTGGCTAAAACTTCCCTTCGAATCATGACCACGAGTGTGCTTTTTTTTCATCAAATGTTGTGTAATTTATCCAACATTATGATTCATGAGGAATAAGGTAGAAATGTACGAACTAAAAGCCTCAGGCTGAGGTTGAGATTATTGTAGGGTTACGTACTCAATCTAAAATGCAGTATGGTGATCCTGTGTATCCCGAGCTGATGTTTCACCCTAAAACCGTAAGTTGTACAAAACCATGAGCACATGTCATTCCAACTGCAGAACTATCAGTAACAAATAGTGACGTGTAAGTTTAAAAAGAGCGAGAGTACATTACAACAGTTTGAAAAAAGTACCCGGCTTTCACTGCGGTTGTTTGGTTCAATTTGATCAATGATGATTTTCCGCTAACATTGATAGTCAAAATGTTAATCAACCCTTGAGGCCAGAAAAATCTGAAACGTCCAAAGACTGAGACATGGCTCCTTCTCCACAGCCTCACGGGCAGCAGCCTGCATGAATGTAGCGCATCAAACAAGGCTTAGCAAGAAATAACATTCACGACTCCGTGTCCCAAGGCCTTTGGAAATAAGTTAATGTGGAATAGAGCTAGTAGACATTTGTGAGACAGAACCATGAGGATCAAGGCTACAAAATCATCCCTGAAATACATTATTATTCCCGTGTGAAGCATCGATCTTGCTCTCGAGTGGATGAGTGGTCTAAAATGAAGCCTCGTAAAGCACTCCACGATGGTACAAAGACCTCATGGGCGAAACTGAGGTGTTATGAGGATGATATGTTAAAAAAAGAAAGAAAAAGTGACTCCCACACAGTGACTGGTAGCACACAATTAAAATAAGCCCCGATAAGAGATGATACCATTTCTGCACCAAAAAGTAATTTTTTCGAATCAAATCTTTTGCTAAACCCTTTGGGTTCCAAGGTCTCGATTTTACATAATTTCTTAAATTCACTTTTTTTAAAAAGGCACTTGCATTTGATACATACCCGTGTGTTAGCCATCAAAAATTGCAGAACAATCTCAGCTCTCTATATAATGAAGCACCAATGTCTTTAGGCACAGGGTAAAAAGGTAATTTGGCCCTATAGCTAAAAAGTTATAGTCTGATTTATTAAAACTTGTAAAAACATACCTTTACTCATGTGGACAAACTGTTTTTGTGATGGAAATTGGTTTACCAAAGCCTTAGGTTCACAAAAGTGGTGGAATATATGAATGCAATAGTAGATACATGTAATAAATGTCTAAAACCCAATTTTGTAATATTGTTTTTTGAGTAAAAGTCACTGCCTGTCACTCTACTTTCACCAAATGTGAGAGAGACTGAGATAAAATGGGACTGATAACTGAAACAAAATATTTACTGTAGGACGGCCTACCTGCATCTTGTTTTCTCCATAGCGCACCCATAATTTATCATAGTATCTTAATCCAGAAGGGCATCCTAGAGGGCACTTCATCATGTGTGATCCACCATGGGGTAATCCAAGAGGGCGCCATTTCTTTGAAACATGGAGGCACCAAAGGGAGGAAGTTACATTAGAAATGTCAGCGTTAGAATATTAACTACATCACACCTCAGCAGGCTGGACCTGGTAAATGGACTTGTACTTGTATGGCGCTTTTCTTGTCTTCCGACCAATCAGAGCGCTTTAACACTACATGACATCATTCCATCATTCATACACTGATGGGAGGAGCTAAAGTTCCACCTGCACATCAGCAGTAACTAACATTCACACACATTCACACACCGTAGCCACAGCTACGGGAGCAATTTGGAGACTTTAACCACATGGTATCATTACCTTTATTATATTCACACATATACAGGAACATGTTTATTGAATAACTTTAATCTTTGTAAAAGACATTATAATTGCTAAACCCACTTCAGATGTCAACACCAATTATATGAGTGTCATCAGTCGTTCACAGTCGGCTTCACAGATGCGGTTTAGAAGGTTCCTGCTACACCTGCTAGGTTCAGAAGGACGTCATCATCTACTCACGTGGTTGATCACCATTACAAAAACGAGAAGACGACTCCGACCTCTCCCCTCGTTTTGTAAATGGAGTGCGGTTATGTGGCGCGAAGAGCAACGCAACCCAGTGGTGCAGGTGGTCATGGGTGATGGCTGCTGTGACCCATGTGAAAAACCACAACAGCTGATAACAATCGAAATGGGTGGTGGCTGTGCACACGTGTGTGACTCATTCATAAAAAGCATCGCTCCGTAGCATGGACTCCAAAGCATACATTTAATAAAGTGCGTGCACGTTTTCGATCTCACTCACCTGTCAATAAGACATCGTGGTGTGCAAAAGCTTTGTTGAAATAGTCCCTGTAAAATGCTTCGCACAAAAACACAAACGATGGTCAAATTACTGTGAAATTATGATGTTTTTTCTGAATATGGTGAAACAAGGCTGATAATTTTGGGGATGAACTCGGGCATGAGCACTTTATCTGGGCCGCCATCAACTCAGCGTGGAATCTTGATGCTGGCGATGATGGAAGAGCGGCTGGTTGGATGTTGGCATCAGGAGCTGGAAGCTGCCCGCTGCAGGTGCTGCTAAATGGGTTGATAGAGGGGATGGTGATTAGGGATTGGCGTCAGGTGAGGGAAATATGAGTTTTGGATTATTGGATTGTTTGAACCGGGAAGTAGATGTGTCTTAATTACTTTTATTACTTTTATTTATTATTATTATTACTACAATCACTTTATGTTGGACAGGAGAGAAACGTACTTTCAGATCTTCTGTATGTTTGCACAAATGGAAGAAGTGACAATAAAGCTAACTTTGAACTTTGAACTTTGAACTTAAGGAAAATATGTGAATGGATAAGAGACAGAATGCTCGGCCTGTGGTGATTATGACCCCAACGATAAGGGCCCCAAACGGCAATACGATTATTATGATGTTTAGCTATGAAGATATATTGAATTATGTTACTATTTGAATCAATTGTGCTCCAAACTTACCAAAGGCCCCAAAAGACTTAGAAAATTTAAAAAAACTCACCTGTATATTACTTACTGTGTTCTTCTTTAGAGGAAAACCTTGTTGTAGTAGATTTACCTGATACAGAAATGCTACTTGGATGCGTTGGAGTTCCACATTTGACTCACAAAATAACACAATGAAAACACGAGACACTCATTAAACTATCCAGGGTCATATTAGATCCATCTTGAACAAACTTTCGCTATATATTTATGAAGATTGCACAGATAATGCCTCTTTCGTAAAGTAAAAATCTGAATGCAGGACTGTATCTTCTACCACTGCCAATCCCAACGCTCCCAGTTAGCATCAGGGTGAAAACTCAAGCAAGACAGCATTCGACTGGAGCCCCCAAATCCCACACCGAACGCGTCATATGTATAAATGGCACCATATTCGACTAAAAGCACTCCCTTTGGTGCAAAGCAATACAAAGACAGTATAGATATGCAAAGAATAGGCATACAGAGAGACGTTGCTTTATAGCTAAATGTTGCTCTTGAAATACGAATGCAGGTGATTTGGCCACGACTGAGCAAGTGTTGTGTCGCTTTGTCACATTTACACTGCACAATCGCAAAGTCCTCTTTAGCTAATTGGCATGCAGCTTTGATGGGTTTACAACAATGTTTCCAGCAAGCAATCTGGGTTTTTTTGTGTCTATTTTCTGAAGATATTTCAGATGGCACCACCAAAACTCGAATGTGTCTTTGAAATGAAAATAGATGTATCGCTCATTTGCATATTGTACAGAAATAAACAAGATATTATAGATACAACTGCATACAAGCAGACTTTCTTATCGGTTTAACATGAGATGATGTTGAATCCCATAAATATCTAATCTGGAAAGAGATTTTCCAACGAGGTTGGACCGACAGAGTCAGTTTTACATCTTTGAAAGTGTGAAAAGTTATTTTTGAGAAATGTGAGAAAAATATAACTGTAATTGCAGGTCCTTGAGAATCACGTGACTCTGATAACGGTTCATTTTTGTACCATCCTCCATCTAGTTTTCAGCCTGTCACTAAAGTTGAGATAATTGCTGCATGACGACCATTGGACTGTGGATCCAGGATGCATAAAACTCCTTGATGGGCTTTCAATATCCAACTTTGTGTACGTGCATTCACTCCCTTTCTTCAATCTGTAACAACATTGGCCAAGAAATTCAGAACATTGTCAGAGCCGTTGGACTCTTCGTAATCTGTTGCTTTGTAGCGCTCGTCGCGTCACATTGGTGGTGTTTTCCAAGTGTTTGGAACTTGGGTGCGAATGTACTCAATTAATTTTGACATCCCACTCTGTGGCAGGAGGAGCGAGGCTATATTTTAAATGTAGATGTAGACACATGTGTGTACTTTTGCAACATAGCATCGCGTTATTAGTTTCCATGAACACCAAACCAGGGGTTTTATTGAGTTCTTTAACACGTTCTGTTCTTATTGGACTGTAATTAACACTTCACTCTTGCATCTATTTGCAAAGTTAAGCTAATTTAGCTATTCCTGTCCCCCAATGTGTCTTGGTAACTAAAAACACATATTTTTTCGACTATACCTTGAATAGGGAAGGTAGCGCCGTAGTAGCACTTTAGCAGCACTTAAATGTCTCTCACTGATAGCACTTTGTAGTTTAACTTTATTGAAGAAATTGTACTTTCTTGATTCTTGTTGTTCTGAGTTTGGAGTCATGGTTTAATGCAATTATTGTAAGTCGCTTTGGATAAAAGCGTCAGCTAAATGCCATGTAATGTAATGTATGTGTTTGTCTTTATCTTCTTTCCTGCGTGTATCCGTATGCATCTTTGCAAGTGTGGGATGCGAGCATAACGTGTAGGTTTCCCCTCGCGCGCCGCGTGGATGTGTCAGTCCCTGTCCCCAGTCGAGCCCGTCGCTGTGTATTCTCTGACTGCACGCCCTCAGGAGAAAAATACAACCATCCATCAACAATGTGTAAAAAAGCGTCCAATGGCGGGCCAGCCAGCCAGCCAGCCAGCCCGGGCCAGGCCACTCTCAGGCGACTCTTTGTAGTGCTGCCCGAGCGGTAATATGTCACAGCATCCTCCACTTTGAACGGCGAGCGAGAAACATCAACAAGGAGTGACTCAACGGCGCAGAGAAGAGGCGTCTACTGTTGTGGTGCCTTTTTTTTTTCTTCTCTCCAACTCCCTCTGGCGAGTTTTGCTATTTTGGGACTCCCGACGCCTTGTTCTGCCTTCTGCCTTCTGCCCCCCCCCCCCCCCCCCCGGGCTTTTGCAAGAACTGTTGAAGAGATCACAATGCACAATAGGTATTGGTTCAGAAAGTTTCAATACCGCCCAGATCATTCAGGTAGTCACAGGGGGTAAAAAGGGAATGGTGGCATGCTTTGAATATAAAAAAGGGAAGTCAGGTGTCTCGTTCTCATTCAGGCAATACAAATAAATGTGAAAGTAAAGTTTCATGAGTCATATTGACTTTAGTTTGACACCGTGTTGGCTCACAATATTGATTAGCACATCCACTGGTAAACTCTGAATCTTTGGCAAGAACACATTAATATACATTAATATAATAAACAACTGATGTTTGGTCAAATGTGTACTGCATATACAAAACTTTGATCTGGTCACAACTGGGATGAATATTGCTTTCTCTTAATCATCTTATAACAAGTCAAAGCGATTTGCTATGAAAAAGACCGGGCAGGATGTTTTAAAATTGTGTCTCTCCTTATTTTATGTATTTCTATGTCTTAGTTCAATAGTTAAATTTTATTCAAACATTTTACTTTTTTATTTATGCATTTCAGTCTGGTAAATTGAGACGTTTCAAAAGCACGGAGCACTCACAAGTACTGAGCCCATATCACTCCCATCAGTACAAAAGGGCATATACATTGTCGGCATTAGTCCCCCCCCCCCCCCCCCCCTCCCTCCCTCCCACAGAGCCAGCCAGTCACAACTTAATCACTGACACCAGCGGCACAAGGGACACCCTGCTTCTCAAAAAGGCCCTCAAACTTCAAAAGGGGAGCATCTCAAAGCGGCCATTCAGAGAACCCTCTTTCAACGAGATGGAGGGTCACTGTGTCCGATGAATGGATTGACTTTTGGGAGCAAACGTGGTCAGAGGCAACTCGTACTGTGACAGCTCCCGTGTCAACACTCTGTGCTCCTCCCCTCCGCCCGCTGATCCTCAATGAGCTCTTGTCGCGGAGGAAGAGTCTTAAAAAGTCGGACACTGAGCAGGGTTATTGTGCCCAACTTCCCTTTTTAATTCCTCACCCCTCTATAGCCATCGTACCCCCCCCCCAAAAAAAGAACACGGCCGTAGCATGCAACACTAAGTACATTATCAAGGATGAATTACCCCTCCATTTCTCGTGCCCTAGAAATCGCAGAGCATACTAAATATTGCCCCCATGTCAATAGCTGCCTGTCATTTGCATGCATTAAAGTGAAAATAGCAACTCTTTTTTTTTTTGTGACACTCCTCTCGAGTCATCGGGGAGAGTCCCGAGCTGTCCCCGGATCAACTTCAGCGGACGTGTTGAAAATATCACATGTGAAGGGTAGTCATTTCCAATGCTACTCCTTCACTTCTATCTTTGTAAGCGTGTGTGTAGGTGTGTGTGTGTGTGTGTGTGTGTGTGTGTGTTTGCCTGTCTGTCTGGTCTGCCGGTGTGTTTATCTGTTTATGAACAGCGTTGGAGTGTTTGTGTGCACCGTCCCACTGTTCGGCAGAGAATGAGAAGACACCTGCTCGGCGATTCGGAGCTCGCTGTCAAAAACAGAAGTGAGTGTGTTGGTAGAGAGAGAGAAAAGAGAAGAAAAGAAGAAAAAAAGAAAAAAAGAGGCAGCACAGAGATATATCTATTCTGTCTCCCCGCCTCCCTCACGCTGCCGGTAGGAGACTTCAAAATGGCTCCACTCCCCGCCACAGAGTGGGCTCAGCCCTGTCAAAAACGTCTTCGAATGGGAAATACACACTGGAAAGTTTCCTCCTCTCTCTCTCTCTCTCTTCCCCATTGTTTTTCTCTCTCTCTTACTCCCTTGTTTTCTCTTCCTCCCCCGGCCCTCCCCCCTCTCACTTCTGTCCATCCTTCATCGCACACAGAAAAGGGCATCTCCCCTTCTCCTGTGGTGCTCTCAGCGAATGCTACCTTTGCTCTCTCTCTCTTTCTCTCTCTCTCTCTCTCTCTCTCTCTCTCTCTCTCTCTCTCTCTCTCTCTCTCTCTCTCTCTCTCTCTCTGTGAGGTATCTGCCAGTCACTCCGAAGTACATTCCTCACTCACATACGACGTCCATCTCCTGGGTCCTGTCTGTAGAACGGTGCAGGTCTTGGCTCCTTTTGTCAGAAGCGATTCTGATGTCTCGCCGACAAACAAAACCAAAGGGAACAAAATGAATCAGCTGGAGTCAATTAACAGGGCATATTGTATATTTGAGATTTGAGGTTTTTATTATTTTGTTGCGTACAGCCAAACATATTATCTGTACGTGATTACCATGGTTAATGACACGGTCCTTTTAACAGCCCTCAGGAAAGGCTTTCCATAACGTGTTGATAAAATCCCTGACACTGATACAAATACTTTTATTATTAAAAGTGTCTTTTACTATTATGTGATTTGAAGTGTCTAGAGTGTGAGCTCCCGCAATACAGATCCATTTTGGAGGCTTTTGACGCCAGTATAATGCTCAAAAACTCAAAAGAGTTATTGATCTGCCCACCATTATTAGTGACGTTGGGCCTTGAAGTTGAGGCTCTCAAGGTGCTGCAGGGGCTGAGGTAAGTGCACGCCGTCCACACCGAACTAAAGAACAAACACTAAAACATTTATTATGGGGCCTCGCTCTGTGCTTGAGATTATTGAGATGTATAAAAAGCAGAAAGGTGCCTTTCCCCATGAACCATCTCAGATTGTTAAATATAAATATATATTTTAGAGACCTGAAGGTGTAAAACAGCCCTGTACTTTCCCAGACAAAAAAAGGAAAGGAAATATCTCCCTCAAAAGAATATATTTATATGGAGTAGAAGTCACGTTTTAATTCTTTCCTAACTCGTTTTAATCATCTTGCAACCACTCAGTCCTGTGATCGTCTCGGGGGGTCCTGAGCCCCCCAGGCTGTGAAGCCCCAATCGGATGGATAGATGGATATTGTACTTTATTAATCTCGACAGGAAATTTAGCTGTTACGGCGTATTAGATTATTAAAGACAGAGACAAAAATGACACTTATCAAATAATGAGCAAAAGAAAAATATAATACTTAATATTAACAACAATAAACAATACTTACAAACAAATTAAATAAAAATGGGTGTATTTACCATACACACATATACATATACATATATATATATCCATCCATCCATCCATTTTCAATACCGCTTATCCTCATTAGGGTCGCGGGGGCGCTGGAGCCTATCCCAGCTGACATAAGGCGAAGGCAGGGGACACCCTGGACAGGCCGCCAGTCCATCGAGGGCACATATATATATATATAAAGAGGAAATAAAACAAACTTCCCCAGCTCACAAAAATTGTCCACATACTTTTGGCCAATATTAACAGGTATACCAAGGCATTTGAGAATGTGGAGAATCGGTGTACAGTCATGACAAACACGAACAGAATAATGTTTCACTACTCTGCCATTAAATATGTCATTACATGTGTAGCACATCCATCAGCCAATCATCATTCATTTCACGGCGTGGACACTTGAGAAATATATCTGCTGTAATGTGGCCCCCAAGGCAACTTACATTTATGGTTAATCTAATACTCCTCTCCTATGACCATGTCTAAAAAACCCATTCTGCCAGTGCTTTCCCCATTATTTCAGGTGGCTTCATCACCTGTGGCCAGAAGGAACCCCCTAATGGCCATTTTTATTTGATAATTGGTTATCTTGACATTTCAAACTGGCTCCATAATTTGTTCGTCTCTATTGTGAGTGGCTCGTTAATTAGAGGGTGTCTGTGCTTAGCTCGCCATTCCCCGAAAAGGATTCGAGGTCACTGTCGAATTACACGGTTGGCATTCTTTGGACACGTTCATTAAAAATGGCAGTTTTTGCCTAACCAGCCTAACATGAGAACTTTAGAACATCTGATAACTCTAACCCTGAGGACCAAGAGAGAATATCAAGGACAAAAAAAAAAAACTGAAACCTGACGAACTCAAGCCGTGCTTATTTGCAAATGTGCATCTTGTGAGATGCCGTTTTAAGGACGGAGGGTGATACTTGATCCTGACAGTGGTGAGAAAAAAAAAGGCAGATCCGTGTTGGCGGAGTTAACTCCAAAAAGGGGGGTAGACGATGTCCTTGTGAAAGTCTTCAGATGACTGATGCCTCAGTCTAAGCCTTCAATCTCTCCACAATGCTCATCTCAGCAATAAGTCATTCTGCATCCTCAGAAATGGAAAATATTGATTTTCAATGAATAACACCCCCAAACCAGCATGCAGCCTAAGATTGCCAGCCAAGTAAAAAAAAAAAAAAAAAAGCAGTATGCCTTCTCCCCGCCGAAGAGGCCCGACTCGTGCTTCCACTCCTGGTTTTGATGAGGCAGACGCGTGCGAGTCGACATTGCGAGCGAGTTCTTGTTATTACAAGTAATTAGGAGATAAGTCCTCGCCGCGTTCAAGAGGCTCAAACTGACAGATTATAATTGCCTCGCCGTTTCACAGTCGTTATTATTATCGGTATGTTGTGTGTTTCCCCCCCCCCCCCCCCCCCCCCCGCCGAAAAAAAAGACACAGCTTGTCAACAACAAAGTGGACGAAATTAAATCCAGGAAAAGGTTGAATATTTATCATGGCATTTGTATTCAGGGAGTGTGTGTGTGCTTAGCGAACAACCTGTTTGCGTCATCCAACAGAAAGAAAGGGCGAAAAGCGTGCTTCTTAATACGACCTCGGGCCGCTTCGTGGAGAAGAGATGTATCTGGTGATATCACCGATTATCCGCGCGATACGATTTCTTTAGATTATTTCTAATTATTATTTATTGCTATCTCTACAGTAATTTATGTGGTCAGATTCCGCTCCGCCAGTAGCAATCCGTTATGCGGCTGTATCATTGACATTTGATTCGCCAGGATTAATGTGATCATCAGCATTGATCAATAGATTATCTGAGATTAATGTTCCAGTTCAGAACTAGCCTCATTCCCATCGCGAGGATTACCAACTGTACTTCCCCCTGCGTTACACACCTGGAGAACCTGTTTATCCACAACCCAGCCGACGGCACTTGGGTCAACGCGAGTGAAAGAGGTTCCCCATGAAGACGTCGTCGTCGTCGTCGTCGTCTTTGAGAAAAGAGCGAGACGCGAATGATTCCAGGGATGAAAAGGCTTTTTTTCTGATGTGATTAGAATTAAAAGTATAATGCTTTAAATCCCCTCCGTGATCCCTTTTTTTGTTTCCACACACGGCGAGATTGTTGTTGTTGTTGTTGTGTAGATCTGTGTGCATCGATTACAGCCGGGGCTACCACCATGCCGTTTAGTATTAATACATTCATAGGAGACGATGAAAGAGGCAAATCTGCTCTCTTCCGTGTTTGGCAGACAGAATTTTAAAAAAATTTGAAAAACTGATCCTGTGTGCACTTATGGAAATTGGCATTCCTGTAATTCTCGCTTGAAGATGAGGGAACGCAGTTCGATTCAATGAGCTGGATATTAATCAATTAGTGTATGGTGGAAGTGATAATTTATTTCAAAAAAGTGTATCACTGTGTCCAACGGTTTTTATTCTTCCACCTGATGGACCTTCACTTCAATCTCTCCGGGGGCAACTTCCCTTGAAGCTGTTCTCCAATGTAAACTTTATAATGGGCAGTGTGGGGGAGTGCGTGGAATGTTAGGCTACATCCCAATGGTGTCGACACTTTTCCGTCTCCACAGATCTCTAAAAGTTTGCCACCCACACCCCGAAGCATTGCATCTATAGAATCTAAAGATAAATATTCTTTATCTCCCTTGATTTGAATGCCAATTGGCCAACAGCAAAAGGGCGACATTCAAGGTACGCTTTTGAGGTTGGAAACGGCAGTTGACCAAATCTGTGAGCCCAGAGTCATGAAAACTAACGATTATTATTTCATTGTTTCAAGACAAATCAATGCAATGTTTCCATTGCACGCAGCAAGGGTCGTATGCCAGAGATCAGCGCCATCCGTGTGGGAGAGACGGACACAAAGTCTGGGAGGTCATAGCGGACACAGATCCACCAGCCAGCCTTTGGCTGCAGCGTCTTCAGAATGTCCAAGTCCACTTTTAAACTGTGCACCATGATCTGTCGATTTGTCGAGCTCATCATGTCAAGCTGTTGTTTGACCCCCTGTTCCAATGCAAACACACAAGTTTTCTACAAGTTCTTTACCATTTACATGGCAACTATCTCTTGACCGAAGCTTCTTTTCTTGCAAACATACTGCCTTACAACATAATTTCTTTATATATAATATAATATAAATGTATATATATTTATATTAAAGAAATTGAAAAAATATAAATATACATATATATATATAATATAATAATATAATATTATAATATAAAATAATATATTATATTAATAATAATATATATATTATAATAATGTACTATGTATAATATACATAATATATATTTATATATATTATATTTTTGTATTTTTATATGTGGACTATAACTAACAAAAAAGAGATTTAATATTGGGATAATATAAGTCAATATCGGGAAACATGGACAACTGTCTCCCAAAGCCTTGTCGCATAAGAACATAAACATATCTGTGATGCCATCAAGTGGCACTGCAGTAGAATAAGTGGCTTCATATGAATAACACAAGACACAAGTGGCTCTGTGTTACTAAAGGATAGAAAAGGGAAAGCATTGCCAACTCCTTTAGAAACCACGCGAATGGCACAATGGACTCATGTGTGTCAGCAGAGGTAGTTGGATGTTGGTTGGAGGAGGTAGAATGATTGTTGTTGGAGGGAAATGAGGGGGTTTAGAGATGGCCTTGCACCTAAAATCAACCAAACACACAAGCTTGACCCTTGTTCCCTGCTTCACAGTGGAAATTGACTGCAGAGTTGTTTGGTCTTTCTCTGCTCGCTTTTTATTTTCTAGTGCAACGACCTCCAGAATCTTTTGCGCCTCGATGCCGCCGACCTCGAGAGTTTCATTCACTTGGGGAAGAAGAACTGTCGACATCTTGTCCATCGAAAGCCTCGCTGTAACTGTTACTTGCTGTAACTTACAGTAACATTGTAATTGTCCAGTATTGTTATACATAATTTATCATGGCAACACCGTGGTAAAAAGTCATGCATCACCATGGTAACACGTTATTACTCCCCGGTACAGCTAGACCTACTCTAATTTGAACAATATGGTCAAATCATGGTATTTTCATATTTGTTTGGGTAAAAATTATGGAAATACTTAAAGTGTGTGCATTCCAGTGATGGATTTTTAGATGTTTTGTGTATATATTTTGCATATATCAACAATTGTTTTGCAAATAACAACCACAAAAGGATGGTGGAAGAACAATTGGTCTTCCAAACACTCTGCAAAGCCGCTAACATTATATCTCTTTTAATTTCATTTCCTCCAACTTGAAACCAACCTGAGGTGTTGATAATAGAGCGAGTGTAACAACAATCTTTCTCCATTTTGTGAAAAAGCCTGAACTTCGATTAGTTTTCTTTTTTTTTTTTTTTGCAGGAGCACCACTTGGAACCATTTCTCGTTTCTCGCCCGTGTGCCGCTGCTTTGCTGCAGCAAAAGCCATTTCGCCGTTTCCGTACAGCTTTCCCCAATGCAATGCTTCAACATGCGAGTAAAAATACGTCCAAAGAAACAGCTAATGACTGCCCACAGCTCCTGTTCACACAGTGAAGCACATACTTAGGGCTCGGGGACTCACTAATGTGGGCTTAGTAGTGGATAGCTGATACCAACCCTCCAACTCCCAGGAAAACAGTAAACAAACCAACCGTCAAATGTCAAAATAACGGAGCGTTGCCGGGATTAGTTCATTAAATTATACATTTAAAATCGAATCCAGTACTCAAAAATTGTTTAGATTACTCTGATATGATAATTTCATCCCTATGGTTTTAAGAGCAGAGCTCCGCTCTGATGCTTATTGCTCTTATTTATTTATTTTTGTAGAACTTATGCAGTAACTTCCTGTTTCGGTTAGAGACTGACAATTGTACAAATGGAGCATAATAATAGTTTCTCAAAATACTTTAAAAAATATATATTAATAGTATCATTTACAGCATCCCATTGAGAGTTTGCAAACAGCAAAAAGAATTGCCCATACCATAGCAGTTTTCAAACTCTCAATGGGATGCTGTAAATGATACTATTAATACTTTAAAAGATATATATTTTGAGAAACCATTATTGGTTAAGTCATTTTTTTTAGGAGAATTGGAAAATCAATCACTACAAAAATATAAAATAAAACCCTAAAAGCCCATTCTTCTTTCGACTATTATATTATGTGACACTTGCCTCTTTGCACACTAATAATTTACTGCTGGCAATGCTCTTTTAAATGACTTCCCAGTGTGTGTTTGAGTGGGATCTTTCTCCCTTCTTTGGCCAGGCAGGGTCTCACTTCAGACCCGCTTGAAATCACTTGACTCGTCCCCCGGTTACCGCATTACCCCCCACGCCCTCACACTGTCTCTTATCTGTCCCCTCTCCCCTGGCCTTTGATACACCCCTTTAGCCTCCACCGGTTTCCTAGGAGTGCAATCTGCTGTTCTCTGGTATTGATCAGGCACACAAGGTTTTGATTAGCACAGTTGGCTGGATACTCCGCCATTCCACTGTCTTGTTCCTCTATTGGCCAGGGAGTACTTCATTTTATTGGAGTCAGTGATTGGATGCACCCTCGGACACCCCCCCCCCCCCCCCCCCCCCCTGCCTTTCCAACCCTCTGTTGTAAAAAGATCCAATGGTCTGATGCTTTCTTCACTTGACTGAGTGTTTTTGTGTTGGTTGTGTCACACGAAAGGCAAGCTAAATGGAGGCAGCAATGGGCAACCGAGAAGCTGAATAGATCTCAACTCTCACCGTGGAGGAGGTGTACACGGATGAAAGAGCTGATGGCGGTTACATTTGGCAAAACAAAACAAACAAAAAAACGGAGGCCTACACGTTCAATAAAGAATTTAACAGGCGATTTAGTGGAGAAAATCCCCCAAACAAAAGAATAGGCATGAGGGGGGGAGCTCGATACGGATGTTTAATCAAGAGGGACGTCCAAGCGTTTTCTCATTTGAAGTATAAAGACGGAGACAAGGGTAAGCTGTTGGACCTTCAGGCATTTTGACATTGCAGCCACCCATTGGCCTATTCACTGGTCGGCCAATTAGGTCTTGGCCGTTAAGGTTTAATACCTACAGTTAAGGCTGCTATTGTGTGCCAACTAATGCCATTTCAGGCTTTCACTCACGTTGGAAGCTTTCATTAAATCCAGAAGAATGCCGGGGCTATTCACACAGAGGCTCGAGTTAAAGCACTGCATTTTTATATTCCCTCCCCCCCCCCCCCCCCCCCCCCACACACACACACACACACACACACACACCCATCTCCATTTACACAAAGACACGATCCTTCAAATATCGTCACTTGCAAGAGAGAAAAGACTTTTGACTCCGTCTGATTTGGGCAGCAGTCGTTCTCGCCGTCACCGGGGTCAGGATGCTCCCATGCACCGTTCGCTTTTTTTTTTTTTCAAAAAAGTTTTCTCACACAAACTCCTGCCTATTTTTCTTTTCTTTTTTTTTTTTTTCCCCCGAGGAAGCCGCTCACCCGTGATCTTCGTGCAAACTCACTGACTTTCTCCCTGGAAAAGCCATGTTGGTGTGTGACTTGTGTTTCATTCCAGAGGTTTTACACAAACATTTCACGGTCATCTGACTCGATGTTTCCGCTCCTTGTTTCCAGACTGAGTCATTGTACACAGCCCCCACCCCCCCTTTGAGAGTGAAACTCATCAAAGAAAAAGAAAAGAGGCAGAGGGTGGGCACTGGCATATTTCTTCAGCGGCGTTCATTAGTTGCACGCTCGCTGTGATGCATGCTGCGGGACGGTGGCTGGGCTCGGCCGAGCGCTCGAGCGCCGACAGATGTAGCGTAGCCTCTCCAAACAGAGAGGGGTCTGACTCGCTCAAACCTGGCCAGGAGTCTGGGGAGTTGTTGATGGAGTTGGAGGAGGAGGAGGAGGAGGAAAGGGAGAGAAAAAACCCAGAGGGGGAGAGAGGAAAGCTGAAAGATAAAGAGAGACAAACAGAGAGGGGTGGGAGGTGGGAGAAGAGTTGTTCCCCAGAGGGATCACTCTTGGTGTCTCACTCCACTGGTCCTTCTAATGTGTGACGCTCAGGAGATTGACAGACTGTGTAAAACTCAGACCCACAGGAGAAAAACAACAACAACAACACAAGTCAGACACATGAAAACTGCAACTCGACCGGGCCGCGCTGGGGGAGAGGCTGCGGCGGGGGAGTCGGATGGACAGCAGCCGCGGTTGATGTAACCTTTACACCGGTGGGGAAGGTTAGCCGAGCATGTGATCTTGTGGGAGGGGGGGGGGGGGGATTTTTTCCGTTTTTTTCTCTTCTCACCATTACCATACGACTTCAAACTCGTACAGGAACACGAGTTGGGATCAGGGAGTCGCCCTGTTCAGCCTCCATGAAGCAGGAGGAGTAGAGTGCTCTTTTCCACGAGGTCAAGTGGTCCCATGGGAACAGGCTGTTTACTTAAAAAAGCGAGAGCAGGGAAAACTGCTTTGCATCTCCTCTCCCGTGTAACATCCAATCATATGTGAAGGGTCACTTTACCAAAATTACACTGGGAAATAATTATTTCCAATTATCCCTGTCATGCAAAAAGCAAACATGGTCCCTGTTCAACGTATTGTCATACGACGGTTTATATTACTAAAACATGCATAGGGGGTTACTTACGTACGGAAGTTAGGTGACAAATACATACATAATACAGTCTTGTGGGTGAAAGATCGGTTATTGTTTTATTCAGATTGGTTTCACTTCCACAGGTCTTTTTCTACTTTTTGGGGCATTCTGTACAGTTTTCTTTTACTGGAATAGAGGAGGAGCGGTATGGGGAATGACGTGCGTATGAATATTGTTAATCGAGTGTGCCGTGGATTATACAGCATACATGTTGTCTCAAGTGTCAACGGCACAAACATAATTCTATGCATCTTCACTACTTATAAGACTAAAAGACTAAAAACCTCTAAACTGTAAGTTAATGGATATGTTTGTATGTAATTGGGTGGAACTGATTGTTGTTAGCCATCATACGGTGTTACTCAGCTAAATGATGTAACATCAGAGTCATTTTTTTAATAAAAAGTGTGTATACACAAAACAGTTTCCTCTTATGTCTTTGTATCTTTACCATAAAAAGAAAAAGTCTAATTCTAGGGGCCTGTACGTCGTCACCCAAACCTCACGCGACGTATACCTCCGTATCGAGCGTTGCAAAGCTCCCATGTATGTGAAAGAAAGCCCCAGCCTTCCACAACCCAACGCTCTCACATGCTCTCCATCACGCCACATGACACATGAACACATAATTGACTGCGGAAAAAAAAAAAGGGGGGGCGCGTTTCATTCACATGTATCTCTCAGCTTGACCTTCAGCAGTGATGGAGTGAAAACAGCCAAATGAAGATGAATGGCGGGGCGCAGTCGACACTCTGACCCAGCGCTCGTCTGCCCGACTACAGCGGTTTGAGCGTGGCCACGAGCTAATCCTTATTTAGGACTCATCATCATCGCCGCCGTCGTCACACGCATTCTCAGAGCTATTAATCAAGGCTGTGCGGAGAGGATTTATCACGCACAAGACGGGACAAACACTTTGTCATGTATTCATCATTAGCATACAACACATGCATGTTTGCATGCCCAACTGGATATGCTGCATAACAAGTGGTAAATTACAGGTTATTCATGCATTCGTAGAAATTCCTTATACTGCCAAGTCATTTATTTATAACATAGCTGAGTGTAACAGAAATAAAATACTTTAATTCTGCAAAAGCAATTATTATCGTCTATATTTGAATTTCAAAGTTTGTTTTTGTTGTTATTTTATTAGCTTAACTCACAGACTCATGATTCCCAGTGCAAATGTGTAATATATATACAGATGCACGAGCTTCATATTCCTCCGTTTGATATTCAGATGCGTGCTGGACCTTGCAACAAATAATCGCTGCCTCCCGGGAATTTGCAGACAGTGTCATAAAGGTTGAATGTTGACGCGGGCAACACAAAAAACAACATGAATAGGAATATATGAAAAAACTCACTTAGTTGATTCGTTGACCAGTTGATTTTCTTTGATTATTGTATTGGCTCGTTTTAGCAGTTGCAGCCTGGACTTTGCGTTCAATCTTTCATCCATTCAAATCCAACACAAAATGAAAAATACATTCCCTTTTCGGCAACATGCATTTGAGGCTAAGTGTGGGCCCCTTAAAGATTCCTGCACCTGGGTCTGTCTTAACCGACAGCTGCCACTGTGCGTGTATATCTGTGTGCACATGTGTTAAAAATCAAGTGTGTGTGTGTGTGTGTTTGTGAGCTAGCCGACACCATAATGATGCCATATGGGAGCCATAACTATTAGCACCTACACAGTCTGCTAGGCTTAGCCAGACACCACAACGCACACACACACACACACACACACACACACACACACACACACACACACACACACACACACACACAAATAAATGCAAGGGCACTGTCAAACTGGTAGCTCGTTAACAATGGCAGATACAGGTTGAGTTAAGGTGAAAGTGTAATCTGTGACCCGATTAATGGAACATTATTTAAAAGTATCAGTCCAGATGTTATTATAGAACGGCCCAATAAAGAGTCAGTTCAGATTACTCAGTGACATATTTTCAAGAGGCAGTTGAGTACATGTGTGTCAAAAAGAGAAAACTTAGCACGTGATATAATCAACACAGGGGCAACTTTTTTTTATTTTTATTTCACTGTGTCTTTAAGTTCTTAAAAGACTTTTGCGTTAACCTCAACCAAAACTTTCATCATGGCCAGATAGAAAATATTTCATAATTCTTGCCATGAACTGCAGCTTCACAGGTGACCGTCTGAACATCTGAGCCACAGTTACACGCATGCTGCGTTTCAGATTTATCAACCACAAGACGTATAGGCCTCTCTCTCCCACACACACACACACACACACACACACACACACACACACACACACACATGTATTCTGCTGCATGTTAATGTGTCATCACCACTTTGCCTCGCTGACAGCCATCTCACATGTGACACCCCTGCTTGTGTCCACGTGCTGCATGTGTGACACATCTCCCATCAGGAATCGACTCCGATGTGACAAGTGTGTGTGTTTACGTGCATGTGCGTGTGTGTGTGTACGTGTGTGTGTGTCGGGTGTCGACACGGTGACCACTCATGACACCCACACAGACGGAAAGTGACACACGAGCGCAAATTGCCGGCGTGTCACACACAACTTGACTTTCCGGTGTCATGTGACACGTACTGACCGGGGCTGGGTGGCAAACAAAGCATGTGTTGTTTCATCCCCCACAATATGTCGCTCGCTCGAGAGCGAGACAAGATGGCTGAAATTGAGTTTGTTTCTCTGTGTATTAGCTTGCAGTATTTGTTGATACATGATAGCACTGCATCATCCCTAAATGCATCCTCGTCTGAGGAATTAAGGCTGCCTGAACACCGGAGAGCAGGCCAATTACATAGCCGGGATTAAACGGCAAATCCCAGCTAATAATGAGAACCAATCACAATGGCCGCGGGGGTATCCTAGCAACCGGCATAGCTCGGATGGTTGTTTGGGCATAGCACAGAATATTGTTGTTGTTCTTATTGAGATGGGAGCACAGACAGGGGGGGAGAGAAGGAAAAAAAAAAAGAAGAAAAAAAAACATAAATAGAGAAAAAGCGAGAGAGTATAAATATGTGCTTGGAGACAAAAGAGAAGCCCAGAGAGGACGATGAATACAGAGAAGGCGAAAAAGGAGACTGTGAAGTGGGTGAACTGACAGGCATGTGAGCGGGGATGGAGAGGAGACGTGAAGGAAAGATACACGGAGAAAAGAGAGGCAGTGGAGAAAACAGTGAGGGCTCTAGGAGGAATTAGACAGCTTAAGGGGCATTATGTCAGTGTACATAGGATTTAGAGTATAAATCTGGATTATGGCCTTTTGCTTTGATAGAAAATGCCACCTTATAGGCAATGGAGCTGTGTTTTGTTCTTCGGGCAGATATCAAAGAGGGTGCCCTGCTGTTTTTTGGAATGCACGGTCGGAAGGTGGGCACTAAATCCCTTTTTACTGAGGAATTCAGATGGGATTTGTAAAGCCGGCCACTCCGTTTCTTTCTGTTTGGGGCCAAATAGATCACAGTACAATACAGGCATGCAGACAAATAAATGGACACACACACACACACAGAGCGAGATATAGCCTGCTTTGACATGCACTGAATTGTTCGATTTCATTTCATTTTAGATTACTTTGCTAACAATTGAGGTGTAAAGGGAACGTGCAGATAAGAACAATTATAAAGTTGAGATCAGGTTTGAATTAAAAGATTCCCGTGTCACAGTTCAGGAAAAAAAAACTATTTTTTTCCTCCACATTTTCACGTGTGCATTTTCCTCTGTTTTGTACTTCACATTTTAGACACACCACACACTGTACTGCGCAGGAAGACGCACACGTGCACATACATCCTCACACACTGGTTGATCTTTCCCTGTCATCCATGCTTATACCTACACGCCTGCAAACCCTCGAATTGCCACTATCAACCTTGCGTTTGTTGTCAGCCGCATGAAGGATACCGTGCAACCGGCCTGAAATCCTGCTCAGTAATGTGCTGCTGTGCAGCTCTCTTTCTCAGGTGCCTCCGTAAATAGGGCCATTGTGTGGAGTGCATTACCTAAAGGTTTTACTCCCATCTCTCCCTCGTGGTTTGTGGCTAGTATCACATTGGTCTCACTTTCCACTGTTGCAGTCAAAGGCATTATGGGGTTTTAGGGCTCGGAGAAGGCTTTACACGCTGAACGCGGATGTTTCAGAACATGTGGGAGAAGAGTCCTGTTTCAATATTAAATAGCTCGACGGCTTCTGGCAAAAATGATGACTGAAATAAATGACGGTGGCCAAAAAAGTAATTAAAAGGCCCACACTGAAGCGTTTCCATGCCGTAGCCATTTAAATCCTTATGTACGATGTTGCATTTGTAAGCAGGTATCATCTTCTCTTCTCAAACAAAGTCCTTTTTATTTGTTTCTTGTAACAAAACAATGACTTTTTTTTTGGGGGGGGGGGGGGGGGGGGGGGGGGGGGGGGTCGCCGGGGTTTTTCGAATTGACATTGAACACATCAAAAGGCACCGCCCCGAAGGCACCCTGTGGAATGTGTGACCACTAGTAGATATGGAGTAATATTTTTATGAAAGGAAACCCTCATTTGTGGCGACAAAATACACTTTCTTACTGCCAATTTCTGGCTATTAAATCAAAAGCAGTTGGTGTCAGTAATGCAGCAAAGACACATAGCAATGTGCCAATGAAAGGCGGGGAAGGAGAATACTGATATCAAATGTGGACTTTTTAAAAACAAACCCTGACACGTGATCACATTTTAAGTTTATACTGAGAAGGAAATGGTTTGCGATTCCAAAAAATACAGATGAAGATTATCGTTCATTTGGAGCCGTGTTTCCTGATGCACGTCTTTTAGCTCGAGTTTGGGCTCTTGCTCTCGGCTAAATGCTTTGTGATGTCCATAATAAGTACATTTGGGGACCCCAAAACCAAAACAATGAGCTACAAACCTCATTCTCAACCTATTCTCATTGTATTTCATAACGCAAAGGAATTACCCACACGTGCTAAATCATTTAAATGATTTGTTGCTTATTCAAATAGATATATTTCTTCAGCTTTACTGCTATGATTTGCCGATATATACATAATATGTTTGCAACGTACTTTGAGCGTACTGCACTTCTATCATGAGGCACATAATTGCATGGTCAGAAACAAGCCAGATGTCACCTTGTTCCCCTCTAATATCTAATCTCAGTTTGCCACTTTTTGTATTTTTATCTTTTGCCACTCAGAGAAAAGAGCAGGAGCCAGGAAGTCAAAACTGTCTGAACTCCCCAAACGAAATGAAAGTTAGAAGGGTGATGTTACCCTGAACAAGTCGCCCCATCATGGCATGACTCACATTTACACAACCCCTGAAGGCACCAGAGCTCTGATGTCTCCCTCTCTGTGTGTTTCTGTCTCTGCCTCACTCCGTCTTTCTCAGCCCTGCAACTTGATGTCAAATAGAGTCAGTGCCCACACCACAGGCCTGAGGGAACGGGGAGACAAGTCTGCCTTTCTGCAGTCTCTTCTCTTCATCTTTCCCCTTAACTCCCCCCCCCCCCCCCCCAGACTCCCTCATTTCTCGAATACAATAACATAGAAGTTCACATTTTGAATAGTTATTTTTAAAATTGAAAGTCCTTCCCCGCCACGAGAGACCTGCACAAAAGGGAATGTATTGATCAAAAGGAATCTAGAGAGATGATGAAATATTTTTTCTCCCGTCATTGGCATTTCCACAAAATATATAAATATATATATTTTATTTTTTTTCGCCTGCTAATTTCGACAAAACGTACAACAACATGGTTCACATCCAGCGCCGTTAGCGCTTGTTTGTTTGATTATTACCGCGGACCATCGCTGTGCATGAAATGTGCATCTCAATCTCCGTTGGCAGCACTATATTTGGATAAGATGAGCCGAGATTGTTTAATCAATATGAATGGTTTTCACCAGCTGTCCTTTTGCTTCTGCAATCTGACAATGAAAGAGAGCACATCGAAGGGAAGCGTGTGCGTGTGTGTGTGTGTGTGTGTGTGTGTGTGTGTGTGTGTGCGTGTGTGCGTGGAGGGATTTGCTAAGAGACAATAAAGAATGGAGAGTGGGAGGAGGAGGAGGAAAAAATAGACGAGGGGACAATTAGGAACAGCAAGTGTTAGAAGCAGTCAAGACACAGATTGAGAGAAGCGAAGGAGCGAGGAAGAAGAGTCTCTTGTGATTTATACGGTTATTATCTCTCACACTTGTGGGTGTGAATGGAAGCTGTCATGCATGCACCCTGGCAGGTCTCCTCTCCGCGTGTTTGAGGAACCGGGCCAGTCCCCGGGGGCCCAAAGTTTGGCATTAGCATTCCGTGTGGTAATGGGCCTCCATTTGCCGCTTGTCACCACAAGATAGGTGGCCTCGTCCTCGCCAGAGTCCCTCCAGCTGAGCGGGCCCCGTGTCCCCGTTGTGCTCATTGACCCCACCTCTCATTCTGGCTGTCGATTTTCCCTTTCCCTGTTTCTTGGCCGCTCGCCTTCCTCTTATGTCATCTCTTCTCTTGGAGCAGAAAAAGCACGAGGAGAAAACTACAACCGCGTCCCCCCACCCCCACCCACCCCAGTGAAAGGGCTCATTTGGTTATTCTTTGCAGGCATTTATTTTCCAAATGGATGAAAGCCGAACGGTGCCATGCAGTCGGTGAACTCCGGTCATCGCCGATCTAATCCCACGCGGCCCAATGAGAGCAGTTATTTTCAGGATTCATGCAGTCACATTAGGGTTCAGGGTAGAACAGATGCCGGTGTGTGTGCAGGCTAATGAGGTAGCAGAGTAAGGTTCAGAGTTCACCGCGTACTCTCCGCCGCGGAGACCCGAGTTTGTTTGGAGCCGCGCCCTCGGCTCCGTATCGCCCGGAGCAGAGGAGGCAGAAGATCACTAAGGTCTCGACCATTCCACAGCAGAGAATATTAATTGGAAATTGGTGGGGTGGGGGGGGGGGAAACTTTTTTTTCATTATTTTCTTCTTTCTGGAGCAGTGAGGGATTTGAGAGGTAAGATTAGCTGTGTAATCGGAAGAAAAAGGCTTAAATATTACAGTCGAACATGCATCACATGTGTCAAACAATAAAAAACTAATATTTGCACTTTTTCTTGCCTTCAAGATTGTCTCCAATCAAAGAAGGGAATTATATTCTCCTCCCTCAAAACATGTTAATAGCACATTTAATACCCCCCCCCCCCCCCAACAATACATGTTGAAGATCAATGACTCATACATTTTGCACGGCTGATCATTAGTGTATCGGCCCACCGGCTGTTTCTGTGAAGATCCCTCACAGACAGAATCAGAGTATTCCCTGACATGTCGCCCTCATTTTTGCTCAAATTAGAGCTTCTCTGTTCAAATATGTGCAATGATGACATACGCCATATGCCTCAAACGGGTTTTCCGTAATCCGTTCATTTACGCACACGTTCTCGTTCGCGACACCGGGAAAACGGAACGGACGGGGTGAAATCAAAGTCCCCTCGCGATGGCCCGTATTGCCGAGTTTAAAGATTACCGCTTCTGATTGATGCGCTGGCTGCTCTGTGAAGGTGAGACGAGCTACTTGTTGCCCCCGCTGCCTGGGATCCGTCAGAGCATAACACCAGGCGACAGCCAGCCTGGTGTTTGCAGCGCAAGCCAAGAGGGATTATGGGTAGTGGGCTTTAATATCTGATTTTAATTAGCAGTTTAAAACAGTGATCACGCCTCATTAGGGAACTGGGGATGCGCGTGAGTATGCTAGAGAGTACCAACGCAGTGCGGAGTAGAGAATATAGATGCCTGTAGGAGAAAAGACTTCGCTATACTAAAAACTGTCAACGTGACGTTTTCCGTGCGATCGGAGCCGATGAATCTGCTCGGCTGAGAGCGGTTTCATCACCAACTAATCCCAGAACATAGAGGCTTCACGGTAAAAGGGAAATGTCATGATGCACATTGTAAAGCCAGCGCCGCGGAATGCGATGCCGCATTGCTCCAGCATCCTCGGCCGGCTGCCAGCGTTCATCCGTTTGTGTGGAATTCCCCTCAGCCTTGCCCCCGCATGCCACTTAGGGATTTAGAGTAAGTGTATCAAATCTGTGAATAGTCCTCTCTAGCACAGGATAAAAAGATTAAGGCATTTTAACCCCTAGGAACCCAGCACCCTCTTGCTCCTGTCATCCAGGAATTAGTCTTCCAATTGTGTCCATTTCCTGGTGTCGATGGCGCGGCAAGGCCGCGGGGCACTCAGCGGGGCAGCCAGCAGGCTTGGCGCTGGATCAGAATCCTGCATGGCTGGGACCCTCAGTCTCAGTAATGGCATAATGGGAGTGGAGGGGAGGGTGGGGTGGGTGGGTGGGGGGGAGTTTGAAAAGCTCCAGTGGTCAGCCGGTAACACACCATTGCTTTTTCTTCTTCGCTCTCCCCGCTGCTCCCTTTCTTCAACCTCGTTCCCACTCGTCGACTCACTCCAAGTGCCCTCTCTCCTTTTCCATATCGCTGTCCCCGCCGTGCCAGCGGCTGTCTATATATGGTGGGATGCATTCAATCCACTTTCAATCCCTTGGGTTTAGTTCAGGGGCCATGCTCATTTTGTCGGAGGCAGTTTCAACCACCTCTCTAACCCCTTGTATTGCTCTCTGCCTTTCTTCCTCACATCCCACCAGTTTTGAAAGGGGAGCCAAATGCACTCCATAAATCCCCAGAGATATGCAGCAGAATGACAACCCGTCCTCAGCAGCCAGAGAGTTATCATTTACATGAAAGTTAAACTGTTAAAGTGCAATAACCTCACCTAATTCCTCTGTTTGTCTCGAGTTGGTCATTTTAGAATTAATACCTAAATTCAGAGAAGATGGTCCTGAAAATCCCTTGCGATGCTACTTAAACAATGCAAACAAATTGGAAAGCTCCTGCTCTGCACGGTGTAAAGACACCAACATTGAAGTGTACGAAAAAACAAGTAGGGAAAGTAAAAATGTTAATGCTCTAAAGAGCCCATTAAGCCAGGAGATCCGTGGGAATTAAGGCCGAGATTAGTACGGCGAGTAGAGCAAATAGAGGGTCTGCATCGGAACTCGAAGTAATGACCAGCGACCAGAGGATGAGATCCATCGCACCAGATGTTGCTCATCCTTCATAACATGTTTGTGTCACTCAGACTCTCTTTCTAATGCCTTTTATTTGATACCCGCATATCAGCGGTATCATGTGGGGGTCTTCCTGACATAGACCTGCTCCATCACAATGACGATCTGAACTGTGTGATGGATATCTGTCTACGTTGGTCTCACACAGACATGTGAGAGTGTGAGAGTTCATGCTGTTTTAAAGAAAAAATGTGAATGAAAATCAATGGAAATGGATTAGAGATTACATGTACAGGCATTTTCCCACCGTATAGCATTGTAAACAAGGGACGACACTTATTCCAAAGACTTGTTTTTCCTAAATATACCAGACTCTGTCCTCAAAGACAGGAGCTTACATAGTTCATTTGGCGGTGAGCTTCCTCAAACCAAAGGAGAAGCAGCATTGTTTAGTCCAACCACCTCCCCGATGTTGGCCTGCAGAGTTTAAGTCAAGAGGTGCTGAGCATCTGGCTGTCTTCTCTCCGCCTCATTGAGCTCGCCTTTTAACACCACCATAATTAGTTTTTACCCAGCCTCCAGCCCCGGGTGTCTGGTTTTGTAGGCCGTGTGTCTCAAAGAATCGAACCTGTCTGGCAAACCGAAACAAACTGCCCTGCACGACTCCCCTCGTTTGTACGCCTCCCCACCAGATTGCTTATTGAACAGCGGGCGTGACAGCTTCGGGGCTGGACGGGGGGGAGGGGGTGGCTGGCAGATTCACACCCGGCACAATGTTGCGGGACACCTCTAATTTTGTTCATCATTTAAAGTTGTCCTGTAATTAATCTGCCTGTACATTTAATTAAAAAAGAAAAGTTGAGGGTGTAATCGAAAAGCAATGCCGGGCCATGTGAGCGGACGCGGAGAACAATGTGAGCGGTAATGGACGATGGCAGCGGGGATACATCACGTTGGTTAATCTGAAGTTGACCTCAGAGCAGCCTGTGTGTGGGGGGGGCAACGGACTCTTCACTGTGCCAAAGCTCCTCCAAACAACACAGACAGACTTGCTTTTAATTCCTGTAATGTGACTGTTTGGATTGGTTATGGTAATCATCATCATCATAAAAATAATGATAACCTGCTGCTCTACTGAACCTATTGTCCTTTAAACGATCACACAGAATACCAAAAGATATGCCGTTATAGGCCTCGAAGGCTCTTTTTGCTTGCATCCACCAATACAGGGCTCAAGATGACTCATCTGATGCTCCGCCCAGGTTCAAAACGGGGCAAAAGCACTAAAAACACTCACTTCTGCGTCTGCGTCCTCAGAGAAACAATGAATAATGGAACAAGGACCAAAAAAACGCGCAGTCAGCTCGATTGCTAATGGCACGCCACGCTTGATTTTTCGGCGTGCAGCCACACTCAACATCCAAACAACATCTGTGACATGTGTGTGCGGGGAAGTGGAAACAAAGCAATTTCAGAAGCCGTTTTGAGCCGAGTCAGTGATGGTCCAGTGACAATGTTGTGTGCCTGTTGTTAGGAGGGGAAGAAGAAGAAGAAATAAAACGAGGCGAGGCGAGTAAATGAGAGTGAAAGAACGACAAGTGGCGGGGCAACGCAAACATCAATTTTACTGCGTTGGTGAGCCGAGACCCAGAAGGCTGTTATGTCACGCCGCACTGCACGTTACTCTGCGCCCGTCGCGCTAGAGATTTCACGACCTGTTCTAATTTTGCAGGTTACCGAATGGTATGCTTAGATAAATCCATCCATCCATTATCAGCCGCTTATCCGGGGTCGGGTCGCGGTGGCAGCAGGCCCGGCAGGCCGACCCCCAGGCTTCCCTCTCACTCGCAACATTCGCTAGCTCATTCTTGGGGGGGATCCCGAGGCGTTCCCAGGCCAGCTGGGAGATATAATCCCTCCAGCGTGTCCTGGGTCTCCTACCAGTTGGGCGTGCCTGGAAAACCTCTAATGGGAGGCGTCCAGGAGAGACATCCTGATTAGATGCCCAAACCACTTCAGCTGACTCCACACAAAGGAGTAGCGGATCAACTCCAAGCTCCCTCCTGATGTCCGAGCTCCTTACCCTCTCTCTCATTTCGGCCGCTAGTATGCGAGACCTCGTTCTTTCCGTCACTCGATTACTTTTTCCATATTTCTTTAAAACTGAAGGTGAATGTCTCCGTACGTCATTAATGAGTAAGCTACATTCATACAGACGTTATATTTAAATATGTGTATGTGCTATAGCCACTACGTCATTACATAATCACATTTCACAATGTTTCCGCTGTTTGAAATGACCCTGTTTCGACCTATAACTCCCCACTCAGCGATTCATATAGTTGTGATATAGGTACATTTTTGTTTATGCTCCTTGTATTGTTAGGTTTGAGTCAATGTGCCCCATAGTGGTAAAATAATGCAGCTTCAAGGGCTCACGGCAACAGGCGAGTATTGTGAGAACTCTATGAATTAGCACACCGGAAAAAATTAAACGGAACAATCCTGAAGATTATAATGTTTGGCAAGTACTGCAAACTCCCACATTCATACAAACGGCCACAGCACAAGCCATGAGTCATTAGGATCAATATCAAAGGCCGAGCGCTTGCACAGAGGTGGGCTGAGGGGAAGGTTTGTTTACCTGTACTTCGCTTGCTCAAATACCGTTGACTGGGAAATGATGGTCATTTCTAAAATTGCGACCAACGTATATATCTCATTTTATATGCATGACTTGGCTCTGACCTGGGTATCAAATGTGACTCAAAGGGCATGTGACAAGCCATCTAATTGCTAATCTAATGACTTTGCATATAGTTTGTCATCCTTAGTTTCCCTGCCTCTTGTCGATGTCTCTATCGTCTGTTTGCTCTCCAACAGAAGGATCCCTGACACGTGTGTTTGCATGAAGATCTTATTTCTCTGTTCTACAGAGAAATATTGTGTCTTTATTTACCGTTTAATCAAGATGGTGGATGGCTTGAGCTTAATTAACCCAAGTCGGCGATAAATGTACATGCCAAATGTCTGCCAGTGCTAGCACATAAAGCTTTTACGAGCCGGAGCCCTTTTCTCTGAAGGGTATATATGCAGCTACTCGCTGACCCGCCGATTCTGGAATGGCTCGAAGGCTGGTAATGAATATCGTTACGAGATAAGGGAGGCAACGGGAACTTTACGCACATGTGCTATGATTGTTGGTAACATTTCACAAAGTAGATCTTATCCAGCCCAGATCCAACGTTATCAGACAACGCTACTGTGGTCCAAATGCCAGCTGTGGCTACGCAGTTAACAAACAGGGAGTGGTTTAAAATAAATCCAGAAAACTCTTGGTGAAGCAATAGGCAGTCTATCATTTTCCATTTCGGGTGAATTTCTTGCCGGGAGATAGATGAGAAGTTAGATTTCATGCTCATGTCGTCGATAAATATTGCTGAAGCCAGCAGCCCAGATCTGGTTACAACTTTAAGCTGATTTATTAACACGTTATATCCTGTTTGTTTAGTTTGTAGGAAGATTTAAGTGGGAAAACGGCACAATATGATTTTATATGGGCTATTTGCTGGACAATTCTTTGTCTGGGCGCACTTACCTTCCTGCAGTCTGGTTGTCACTGAAGTTACCAAGCAACCAATGGATTGTGTTACTGACAGAGCCAGGCTGAGTGGTATCAATGTTCTCATCTAAGCCTTGGCAAGAAAGAAATTAGTTAATTTTTCTGAAATGTAAAACAGGTGAAAATGCTTTACACTTATTGGTGGTACAGTTATGTAGTTGTCATCTGTCTTTAATGAGATTTATTTTCAATGAGAATTGGCCTCTCCCTTAATTAAACTCCCTTCCCGATTTGGATTATCAATCATACTCGTGCCAGATACGGTATCTGTAAAAAAGTTGTGTTTTTGGAAGTGCGCGTTTGTATCTATGAAGCAATATATTTTCTGATTCTTCTTGGGAAACCATTGTTGCCATACTCCATCCACCAAAAGCTGAGTGTACTGTCTGCTCACAGTATTCCCAACCCGCTATCAGTGAAAAGTGCCAGACATGTTTTCACAGTGGGATCACGTGAAAGAGACATGTCAGGACAGCAACACCGATGTTTATCACAGCTGGTTGTAAACCTGCCGGGGTTTATTATCTTACACGAGTGGACAGAAACAAAATGCGTGATCTCAGGGTACTGCAAAGCATTTTGGGTAAACATGTAACTGTCACCAATGCTCCGAAGAATCTAACTTTCTTACATTTTTATCAACTATTATTTTCTTAGGACCTATTTTTCCCACAGACAATATGACAATCCTATACAGGGACGCAGAAGCAGGTGTGCTCGAGTGAGAAAGGATGTAGCAGAGGCTGTTCATGTATTACCTCCACCTAATTGCATCTAAGTTCCACAATCATTTCTCGACTAATTGTCTCCATCCTGCATCCCCTGGCTCCTATCAAGGGGTGGCGGACGCCATGAAAGGAAAGGAATAATGTCCAAACTGGGGTAGTTATGTTCTTTTGTCGGTCTCAGTTTAGTTTTTCTCTCTTCATGTCGTGGCATCAGCTTACGTGCCAAGAAAGGGTCAGGGAGGGTCAGGGAGGGTCCTTTCACAATGCATGCTCTAGACCGGGTTGCCAGGTACATCGATATAAATGAAGCGTAATGTGTGAAGGACATTATACTCTCCTCCAATCTAATCAGGCAGCACATAACCCACACAGACACACCTGAGAAACACCCATTTGATTTGCATATAATTATGAAATTGGGAGTTTAGAGGGAGAAATTACCAAGCAAGGGGGCACAGCGAGAGTGTTGGAAGGTACGAGTGAGAATTCACGAAACATTATTCTCTTTTCTGAACATGGGGAACTGGGAAATGGCAGAATAGCCGGGCTTTTCCGTGGCAATTTGGGGTTTATTGTCAGTTTATGTGGCTGCTAAATGTGGTTTTGGGTTGACATTTTAGCCATAACACGGCATTTCACTCGGTCACTCAGTCACCCACCCACACAAGAGGATTGTGATGGGTCGGCACCACCAGCCAGACAATAGTTCACAGAACTGCTTGAATCTAACAAATTAGAAAATCTAAAATTGCATGTAGATACGTGAGGGATACATGTTCATATTTTCCTTCAGCAGGACTGCTAATTTAATTATCTAAATAATAATGCAATACAATGGGAATAACGCATTAGCACATTACCTGCTCATATCTGTAATTGAATATCCATTTGATTTTAGAAAGAAAACAAATACTTGAAACATGCCGCTAGGGGGTTCAAGATGGTCAGCATCACAGGACCAATTAATTAGTTGAAAGGTGTCATTCATTCCATCCTGCACTCGAGGGGCATCATTGTGTTTTACTCATTATGTTAATGGTGAAAAAAAAACTTCTAAAGCGTGTCGGGTCTGAATATTTTTGAGAAGCAAATAAACAGCAACAATGACTCTTTCCTATAGTACATCACAGGCTCATCTATAATGTATGCGATCATTAAGTACCACTCACTTTGGTTGTATTTTCCTTTGCTGATTAAGTATTCAACCCCCCCCCCCCATTAAAGCTAATTTATAACCGTGCTTGATGTCACAATAAAGGCATAGTAATCCTACAAACTGTGCTGAGGTGAGAACGTTAGCTTAAGTTATCATGCTGTTTCTTCTTCTTTCTTTTTTTCTCCACCCCATCCTCTCAGCTGGCTCTCTTAAAGCGGCTTAACGACTCTCGGGGCCATTTTCACACCCACACTTGCTGCTGTACCTAAATTCAGTTTGGGGACTTTCAGGCTGTTAACTTACCTGAGGCTATTACAGCTATTTTTACTTGCCAAGTGCCTTCCACTGTGAGACAGTCTCATCTCCAGTCCCCCCCCCCCCCCCCCGCCCCCTTTCCCCGGTGCTGCTGTTTGATCAGGGCTTTGTCCGTCAGGTTTTTATTGGTTTATACTGATGCATTGGGAATGAATGAGAAACAGGCGTGTGAAAAGGTCAGGAGTCAAAAGAGAAATATGAATATCGCTCCCGTCTGTTTGCTCGGATTTTATTGCGTGATATTTGGAATGTTTTCTGAATAATTCATGGCTGACGGGTAACAAGTCGAGTGGACAGTCCACGTAACGGCCCGCTCCCAAAATGCTAAATTCCTCAAACAACCATTTGAAGAAAAAAAAACTGGAACTTTACATTTTATTTTTATATATCGAACTAGTGAGCAAACAACTACAATGTGGCATCGGAGAAACTAAATCCATTTCAAGGCTATCTATTCTCTCAAGTCATGTCAGAGTAAGGCAGCCTTTTTTTTTTTTCTTCTTCTCTGACAGCGTTCTCCACACCAATAACAGAATTGATCCGTCTGCATCCTGCAGCACTTTCAGAGTAAATGCGCACTTTATTCTTCTTTCTTTTTTTTTTTCACTCAGCGAAATTAAACCAAAAGAAGCCTGTGCTAGATACTCCCACACATTTCAGTGCATGTCTCTGATCTGAGGCAACCTGCTGGCTACATAGAGCAGTTCATGAATCTGGATTGAGACATAGGCGCCATGTGTTTTAAAAAAAACAGCAAGGCAGCGAGATGTGTGTTAGTTTATGGAATCAAGCGATTTGTCATTGTTGTCATTCGCTGTCCTCCTCTTTCTTCCCCGTCTGGCGGCCTCCTATACAGTTTATCTCCCCTCCTTACCCTCCGATTAGATAATCATCTCGGACACCCCTTCGAGTCCTGCTAGACTTCTCTTTCTGAACGCATAACTGGATCTGCGCCTCTATTTTCCAAATGAGGCGAGACCACTTCGACCGGCTTGGGGGGGCGGGGGGAGGGGGGGGTCTGATCTGGCCGTAATTGAATTTGAGGGGTCAGATCAAACGCTCGGCTCTCTCCCTCGACGGCTATACCACCCCCCCCCCCCCCCCCCCCCCCCGAGAAAAGAGGAAAGCGGAGGCGAAAGATTAAATCTAGCAGTTTTTTGGAGTGGGGGCGTTTACTGTACGTGTTTGGGTTATATTTTTGCTTTCACGGGGAGAAGATTATGTTAGATGCAATAGATAGTATGTATAATGGAGAGGGGTAAAAAAAAAAAAAAAAAAAAGTCTTACCTTCATGTAGAAGCTTCTGGCTGGATGGGAAGCCAGGAATCTTAATGGTGTTGTCGGGGCAAAGCATGTCCAATCAATTTCTCTCCCTTCATTAAAGCAGAAGCCACCCGAGCCGATTACCAAGACATGCTTGCGTACTTATCTTATCCCTTTTAAAGTTCAGGATGTGACCTCAGCGTTCACTTAGTGGCCATCATCACAGAAGTCGGGGGGGTGGGGGGGGCTGTATATATTATCTGGGATCATCCAGGCTGCAGGGTGGACAGACGTCTCTTTATAACCATGCACTCTTTATAAGCCCACTGAATTGGATTTTGGTGTGTTTCGCAAACCCTCCCATTACCAATTCAAGTCAGTGCTGTACCTCTGGTGTCCTTGTTTTTCGGGAATGCATCAGTGAGTAACCCGATGTTTATCAAATAGAGTTTGTTACCAGGTGTGCGAGCAGCCAGGTTTTCAAATTAAACATCCCTCCATTAGAAAATAAAATGTTTGCATTACTGATTGGCATCAGCAGGGCTTTGGGTATCCGAATGAGTAAATTTGGTTGGAGCTGCAATATATATATATATATATATATATATATATATATATATATATATATATATATATATAGTGTGT
Source organism: Cyclopterus lumpus (assembly GCF_009769545.1). NCBI lineage: Eukaryota > Metazoa > Chordata > Actinopteri > Perciformes > Cyclopteridae > Cyclopterus > Cyclopterus lumpus. Next base: position 5,964,647 of record NC_046983.1, on the reverse strand, counting down.
TTTAAAAAAAAGAAAGGAAAAACAACAGCACAAGATCCACTCCTACTTCCGTATTGACTGGCTTGTGTACAGTACTATTGTCTTGTGCCTCTCAAAAGCCTCCTCCCCCCCTCCTGCATTAATGGACACGTGCAGGTTTAAAAGCATTTCAATCAATGAGACTGAATCCTCTAATGGGGCCTCCTTTCAGGAAAGGGAGCTGGAATATACGTTTTCATTACAAGGACCAGATTGCGGCGTTCACTCAGCGCACTCAGCCCTGTTTTGAAATGAGAGGTGTGCTGCGTGATTACCGGAGAGAGTAAAAAGCTTCTGAGAGATAGAAGATAGTGGAGATGGATACACATGCTCCCCCTCCTTGCCCCCCCCCCCTCCTCCCTTCATTCTCACTTCTTTTGATTCACCTTTTATAAAATACTGAAGGGAAGAAAGGGAAAGAGGACGTCGCGATGCCATTCGCTTGCGTACCCGATAATGCACCGATGATAACAATGCAGACAATAATTAGATTAAAACAAGGACGATGACTGGATTCTAAAAAAAAAAAAAAAACACTCGGCCACATTGAGACATCTTTCAAGTTGTAGATTTTTAATGGAAATACATCAGAATAGCCCACACGATAAACACGTGTGTCCTTGTTTCTTAACGTTGGACGCTCACAAAAGACACAACTGTCTCTACGGTGGCAAATGGCATGGGATTTTTTTTTTTTTTTTTTTCCTAATTGGATTTCGCAAATATTTCAGAAAACAAGCTCTCTACGTTTTTTGAGACTCAAGTGTTATCTTGAGCGAGATCATTTGAACAAATGCACCATGTGTGAATGTCGTCTTATAAAACTATTGTTCTTTTGTTTAGGCAGTTTGTATCAGAGGAGGTGAAATAAAGTTGGATTTCAACTGCTGTTGTTACCAGGCCGGGCTCTATTTCACAGAAAATGATCATGGAAGCATAGAGGGATAAACATATAAAGCTTCTAATTTTTTGTGCTTATGGAACACAAAAGTCTGCCTTTCGATTACGCAACTGAAGCAACACGAGCCAAATGCATTGCTCCATGGGGGGGGGGGGGGGGGGGGGGGGGGTCATCAGATTCTTTGACGAGAATAAAACAGGTGTTGTGTGACGACGCAGAGTGCTAACAAAGTATATTAATATGTCTCCATAACAGCAATATCTTGAAGAGTGACAGCAGACGTCCCGCTGTCCTCGTCTCGTGTTGCGAATGTGAACCATCAATAAATACGGAGTGACTTCTGTCACTCTGTCGGTGTCTAGAAAGTCCAAAAATGAAAATATATCCATTAGGTATAATTTACGTGTGGACCGAGTTTTAAATGTTCAACTTCCAGCAAATAGAATTAATCAAAGCAATTTGTGACACATTTAATTTAAACTTTGGTAATGAATTGCACTTGAGCAAAAAATTAATTACTCTTCCCTATTGTGGCGTGCAAATATATACGGGAATAATTTAATTAGGCATGGGGACGCGTTGCCAAGCCTATTGTTGCACAAGTCTGCAGGTTTGGTAGGCGTTCTTTATGTAATGTATGTTAGGTCAATATGGGAAATATTTAGTGGTGCAGTTTTCCAGACATTAATTAAAAAAGAAATACACCCCATTTAATATCGGGATGGTGTTATCCTTGATATGCCAAAAGCCAAATTAAATATTTCATTACAAAACAACTATTATGGTGAAGCACTACTTGCACAGGACTTCCTGGGGGCTGCATGTGACTGGTGAACACGACTGGTTAAGGTGTCAGTTGTTGGGATGTCAGTAATCACAAACTTCTTCAAACTAGTTTGCAACTGCTTCCCGTTATATTCAATCGTATTCAGAATATTTAAGAATCAGAAGCCCTTGACAGTTTTTTTTTTTTTTTTTACTGCATGTTCATAGCTTTCCAAGGCACTTTAAACCATACTATTAAACCGTGATTCATTTAATTTTCACAATGTGATATTCACACGCAGACATTAGCATATTCTACCTTAATTTGCAAAGAAATGGGAGGTCCGTGACTGGTCTCCTCTATTATGGGATGTTTGGTGCTGAAGGTCTCCACAGCCAGTGTGACCCTGGGGGAACGTCGCTTCACTCACTAGTGACGGAAACATGGCAGACATGGATAAAAGTGCTTGACATTTGATGAAAAGGAATTATAACGGCTTGCGGACACTTTAAGAGGATGCTGGACATTTTTTTATATATTAAGTATTTATATTAATCTGCATCCACAGTAAAAGCCTGTCTTATACAGTTCATAAGCTGAGCACATTTCACTTCCAATGATTTCATCACACGTAAGTTGCATAGCCATTTCCCACTAAGTGGTGCTTTGACATTTTCACCAAATGGAATTGGTATACATTTCTTCATATGCATTTAAATGATTTATTTTATTTATCTATTTCCTTTTCCATTCCCTTAGTTTGCCTGCCCCAACCGTTGTTTTATCCATTCGCATTCAGCCTTTTACGCAAAACTGACCCAGACACACACAGACACTCAGACACACACAGACACACACAGACACTCACAGACACACTAACAGACACACACAGACACCCTCACAGACACACTCACAAACACTCAGACACACACACGGACACACACAGACACACACAGACAGACACTCACAGACACACTCACAGACACACTCACAAACACTCAGACACACACACAGACACACACAGACACACACAGACACTCACAGACACACTAACAGACACACACAGACACCCTCACAGACACACTCACAGACACACTCACAAACACTCAGACACACACACAGACACTCACAGACACACTAACAGACACACACAGACACACTCACAGACACTCACAGACACACTCACAGACATACACACAGACACACTCACAGACACACTCACAGACACTCAGACACACTCACAGACACTCACAGACACACACACAGACACACTCACAGACACACTCACAGACACTCAGACACACTCACTGACACACTCACAGACACAGTCACAGACACTCAGACACACACACAGACACACTCACAGACACACACAGACACCCTCACAGACACACACACAGACACTCACAGACACACTCACAGACACACACACAGACACGCTCAGACACACACAGACACGCTCAGACACACACAGACACCCTCACAGACACACACACAGACACACTCACAGACACACTCACAGACACTCACAGACATACACAGACACACTCACAGACACACACACACTCACAGACACACACACAGACACACTCACAGACACTCACAGACATACACAGACACACTCACACACACACACATGTGCTTACGCCAACATCAAATCAACACGACACACGACAACTATCATATCACCTTGTTCTCTTATTACCTGGCACAATGTGGATAACTGGCCTGGAGTCAGTTGTATTGTCTTCCTGGCGTTCTTTTGGGGGTTTTGTCTTTTGTCTCGTAAGAAAAAAAAGAAAGAAACGCAGGTTGTTCAGAGTTCTTTATTTACTTCTACAAAAAAATGTCTTTCTGTTTTTTGAAGACACCTAGAAGAAGAAAATTACAAATAAAAGTACAGATCAGTTCCAGCAGAAACTGCGTGCTTTGATTTGAAGTTTACCTCGATGGAATGTGCCCCCGTGAATTAAAGTTAGCACCTGAAAGAAGCCAGTTTGCTATTTTCCATATTAAAATTGCAAAAGAACGGATAATAGCTTCGGAGAACAACAGATATCGGAGAGAGGATTTATGTATTATGCTACTGAAGATTTGCATGTAATGACTCCCCACACACACAGTCATCACTGGAGAGTCTGTGGCAACAGCAAAAGCCATACATTTATTATCTCTCATCTATTCCACTGAACATACACAGTTCTGTAGTTTTAGAACATCAAGTTATGTTTCATCCATTCAACAGCAGGGAATTAATCTCACAGAAATCTTATTATATGGACTAATACCTAAGAGATTAGCACAAGTGATGTGTGTGTGTCCTGCAGTGTGTGTGCTGCAGTGTGTGTGTGCGGCGAGGATGGAGACCGGGAGAGCTTTAAGTCCACGAGTGTTTGATGCATGTAGTGTGTGTGTGTGTGTGTTACAGAAAAAAACATCCCAGTGTCTCACGCTGAGCCCAGTCGGGGTTGTATTATGCCTCACCAGCTCACTAGCACCCCCTACTGCTAAGCCACTGCAGCCTGGTGACAGGCCGATTTGACAGCTGCATGCGTGTGTGTGTGTGTGCGTGTGTGTGCGTGGTCCAGGTGGAAAGAACCTGGGAAGAAGGTGGTGTAGACATGGTTGCAGAGCTCCCATGTAACGCGTTTCGGAATCGAGCCTGTAACTCCCTCCTCTTCTTTCTGTTTTGTTTTTTGGTTTGCGTTCCATTTTACTGAATCAGTGACTTTGTGTTGAAATCACGCATGCGCACCCCAGTTGCTAACAAATACACGATTGTACATCATTTGCACATTGATCGAGTCGTTGAAGTCAATATCGTCCTGAGCTGGAAGTCACGTGAGTATGCGTGTTTTTGTGTGTGTGTGTGTGTGTGTGTGTTCTGGCTAATGAGGGAGGGCCGGTGCTGTGCCCAGGAGGCCCTTCCTTGGAGCGCTACTCCATCTCAGACAGCGGGATGATTAATGGAATGTAAATGTTGATGGATTATTGAACAGGGAAATGATAAAGTTGGCCCGTGCTCCCGTAAAAACCAGGCGGGGCACTTGGAGTTGATGTGCGTGTGTGTGTGTGTGTGGATGGATGTGTGCGAGTGAGAAAGTGCATGGGGGGGGGCGGGGTTATATGTGCAAAAATAATAGCCGGAGGTTTAAACGCTGCGACCCCGTAACCTGCTTTTAAATAGCTAAACAGGCAAGCCGGAGCAAAGCTGGTAAAAGCCAAATACAGAGGGAAATCAATGGGACTCTTAAGTGGGTCATCAATACTCTGAGAAATAAAAATTACACTGACATGATGTAATTGAATCCTCAATTGGATAATCGCATTTAATTACAATGTTTTCTGTTTCTTTATCTTCTCTGTTTTTGTTGTAATTCACGCGTATCAAGTGTCAAAAAAATTGAGTGAGTGGAAAACCTCTGCTCTTTGTCTTATTCAATAGCTCCACATTAAGTCAGCTCAAATAATTAATTTCCAGCAGAAGGGAGGCACTCATGGACTCAATACTAAATGAGGAAAAATTATATTCCGGATAATACGCATGCCTTATGAATAGCTAGATGCCCCCGCTAATAAGGTGTATTTTTTCCTTTGGAAGAATACCCTCAGTCAAGATGAAAACACACTATATCTCATATCAAACAATTTACGTGGTGGATAATTAATTCTTCTTTTTTGATGGCTTGTTTGATGGTGTATCTGATGGCGTGCGTCGCTGTGCCTGTCTGGCTGCACTCTCACAAAACCGTAGAGCGCGCGCCGGTGGATTTATTGACTATAATCTTAAGTCTTGAGAGAGAATAAAGCAGGAGACAGCCATCCGGGGAGATACATTGGCAGTTTGTATTTAAATATGACTAGATCATAACTCAGCATCTATTCAAAGCCAAAGAAAGTGCTGTTCATACCAAAGGAGAAGTACATCACAAAAATAAAGGAATAAAAGTAGAGCAAGAACCTTTAACTTGTTTCCTTGACTTTGAATCCCACACGGTCGTATCTCTACATCTTATCTCCTCTTGGATGCTTAAAGTTCAGCTCAGCGGATTTGAATCAACGGACAAACTTCAGGGGAAGAAAGAGGATTAGTCGATTGTTGCCCTCGCCACACTTGAGCTGAATGCGAGAGGCCCCGGTTACGCCGGGCAGCCTGCGTGAGGTTTTTGACTAGACCCCCCCTTCAGGAATACACAGCCAATACCAAATGAAGCTGCTTTAAAGGCCACTTGCATAACTCTTCAGTGGAGAATGACCTTTTCTTTTTTCTTTAGTGGGACAACACAGTCACAGGCAAAGACTGAATAGAGTTATGAGTTTCATGGCTCACAGATATTTATAGGGAGCAGTGATTCTGTCTTTGTTTTGGAAATATCTATATACATACGTGTGTGTGTATATATATATATATATATATATCTTTCTTACAGCTTTTCAAATGTCGAAGTTTTTGTATTTGTGACCATTTGGTAGGAAAATAAAAGCCCCGAAAATAAAAATGTCACGGTACAGGGTTACTAATTATGAGTGAAATGGAATGAGAATATTCAAATCAAAATACCCCGTGTGAGTGTTATGTCATGATGTGTTGCATCATGTGATGATTATTACTGATGCATTACTGTGTAAGTAGCATGACACTGTCGTAGTTGTACTACCTCGCACACTGTTGGGTAATTTAATGTGAAACGATGCATCATATTAAATGAGATTATCGCATGTGAAAAGCAAAGAGATGGTAATTCTCAAAAATACCCAAAAAACAAATTGTAGCATGACGCTGTCGTAGTACTACAACTAGTACAACTACCTCGCTCTGTTGGGTAATTTAATGTGAACCAATGCATCATAGATTATCGCATGAATTCTCAAAATACCAAAAAGACCAGCATATTTGCCCTCTTACGCGTAGTGCTATTTATAGATCTAAATGTGTTATAGTGTGAGTAGCAGCGCTGGAGATATCAACTGTAGGCCTTCTTTGGTACTGAACGTGACTACATGGCACTCGGCTCGTGTCGCTCAAAGCGTCGAAACATAGACGGCGTCCTCCTCAGCTCATCAGTCACTATTTAGCTACACAGTGGTGCTAGGTGAGGAAACGGTATTGAGCGGGATGCGTGATTCCTTGCAACACTCTGCAACTCCAAAACCATCGAGAACGATAGACGGCAAAAACATGTCGTCTTGATTTTCGAGGGGCGACCTGTCCCTTTTTAAATTTGTTATGCAACTATAGCCGTCAAGAAATGTAGTTGGGGCGACAGAATGTGAAGTCAAATAGGATGAAAGGGCATGAAATACCGGGATGAAGTACTTCAAATGTGTTCGTTATGCACGTATTTACATTCCGCCAGTGGACACAGAGCCACGGCACATTTACATATGTATTACATGTCAGAGATAAGATGTCCAATGCATTGTTGTCCACACACAAAAGGACATCATTATTGTCCACTGATGAAATGTGTTGCTCGGCATGCAGTGCCAGCTTCAGAAACATCCCCCTGCCAGCCCGGTGGCAGATGCCGCACTCTCCGCCTGTTGACAGCCTCTGGCTCTCCAGCTAACAAGCCAGTTGTGGAAAAGTGCAGTTATGGCGTGAAGGCCTCCCCAGTGCTGTGCCATTACCCGGCTCCCAGCAGGTTCGAGGGAGATCATCATTTTCACATAACAAACCGTAGATTATTATTTTCGCAGACAGTTCCCTGAAGTGGAAAATTAGCTTCCGCCCACACTCACCGGCAACAATTTACCACGCGAAAGGAAGAAGAAGAAAAAAATGGCGTAAATGAAACTAATCGCAGGAAAAGCGATCCCTACCTTCTGTTGGCAGACGCCATCAACCAGCCCCGAGACGGGCTGCTTATAGCCGTGCTTCTGAGAGGAAGGGGGGGAGCCCGCATAGAGGGGCAACAAATTGCTGTTTATGGTACAATTTGCCATTTCATTTTTTGTAATTTTTTTTTTGGTATCCAATTTGTTTGGATGGATGCGCAAATGATGACATTTATTACAGGAATGCCTCTTTGTTTATGCTTGGATTTAGCAGCTGGCGTTGCATATAGTGGAAGTATTTGCACGTCGTACAGTACCGCAACGCAACATCTCGACGCTAATGGGGAAACTTCCAATACATTCAACGTGTCAAAGTGCTCCATGATTTTCCTCAAACTGCTCATAGACGTGCAGAATTAACCTTGAGCTCCCACTGAGGTGACGATGAGCGATCGATTGATTAGCCCTGGTCATTCGTTAGACACGTCATTTCTTTTGACTAAATGATGGATGGCGTGAGGGACGTGTCAGGTGTAAGAATAAAACATGACAGGTCAGGCAGTTAGCTGATACTTGAATGTCATGAGACCAAGGCCTGTGGTGCAGTACATTACTTCAAAATGGGACAATCTGATCAATGATAACCCAAAATGACACCCAAAATAATTACTCACTCTTCGGAGAGAATAAAGTACTATACTAATCAGGTGCTGATGGGTGTTTTCACGTGGCTTATCCACCATAAAACCACAAGAAGGTGTTTATTTTGAGATTCTTGTCCGTGTTTTGAGGAGAAAATCGCTCCGTTAAGGTCAGTGTTTGTAAGGCCGTGGCCTCCGGCTCTCATTTGCTAATTCCACACTGATCGGGGAACAGGCTCCTAAAACATTTCACATTGCACTTAGCTTGAAGTCTATGGCGTCTAGCTCCATAAACCAGTTTATTGTACCACTCAAGGTATGAATTTTTCTTTTCATTGCTCACAATGAGTATATGATTACCTGACCTCTGTACAATCCATAGATCTGTTTTTCGTCCTTTGTGCAGTTCACGACAAATCCAATTGTACATGGTGATTGCTTTCATTGATTCTTCCATTACCCCCCCCCCCCCCCCCCCCCCCCCCCCCTGTCCCTAAAGTCCAACACGTACTCGGCATCACCTTCTTCCCCTTCACACATCGCGCTGCTCTCCAATAACGTGACCCCCTTCTTTTTTTTTGCGAGTGGAACCGGAGGGTACCCGGGCGATTTTAAGATCACCACACTGGCGCTGAACGCATCAAACGCGTTAAATCGCCGCACGAGCCGCACGCTAATTAATTGAATCCTAGCAGTGCATTGGTAGAGCCAGAGGCTAGAGATGGAGCGAATGAGGCCTTGTCGAGAAGAATGGGGAATCGCTTGGAACATGGATGAAGGAGGAGATGAGAGGTGTGGGGGGTGGAGGGGAGGGGGAGGGGGTTGTGGCTTTAGGCAACCCTCTTTTCTAGGCAACAGATCCTCGGTGCATGTAATTAGACAGGCCGGGGCGGGGGTCTTGGCAGCACTTTTCATTTAATTTATTGCTGATATGTCGCGCTGATGTATGGGTGAGAGGGGCGAGCGATCAAATCGGAGCTTGCGCCCACTAAATTAAAATGTATTTAAGCGTGCCGACGGAATAAGAATTCAAAAAGGAGAAACTAAGCTGCCACCACGGGACCTGAAAGATGTGGATTGTATTAATGTCCCGGTATGTGAGCATAACTCCATCTTTATGATGATCGACATCGGCTGTTAGCCGGGTCGGCTACAGGAAGTGTCACGGCTGTACTTCTTGCCTCGGTGTGGTTGACAACAACAAAAGGCTCAGCGGGGGGGGGAGAAGTGGAGGGGGGCATGCATCGACTCTGATTAATGATCGGTTTGCCTTGCCGCGATTATTTCATTCTTCTTGCGAATTGGATCGCATGCAGATATTAGAATGAATGCTGTTGGGCCTCAAGCGTAACGATGACGCCCGCTGATGTATGTTCATGTCCGCAGAGCAGAGCGGGAGTCCCAGAGGGAGCGGCCAACACCGGGAGATGTACTGTATAGCGGAGAGAGAGAGAGAGAGAGAGAGAGAGAGAGAGAGAGCGGAAGACAACGTGGTCCTTCTACGCCGCGAGAGAAAGATACGGAAAACCGCCACGGCTCTGATAACGCCGTGAGCGATGCACGCGCTCGCACACGGTTCGCCGCGCCTTTCTCCGGTTGGTATTCAGTTCATGACGACGACAAGGAGGGCAGACGCCTCACTCTCTCTCTCTCTCTCGCTCTCTCTCTCTCTCTCTCTCTCTCTCTCTCCACCATTGTGCCAGATGATAGATGCATGGAAACCTCCGACTGCTGTTAAATTGAACGCCGCGTCCAGCAGACCATTCGTAAACGCCGTCCCCTCCCCCCCCCCCGCCGCTCTCATCGGCGTCATACCGACAGGGGCGTGGCTTTGATGGAATAGTTCGAAGGGCTCAGGTGTTGACGACGGTGCACAGGACCACGTGGCACAGGTTTGAATGGCCGATACGAACTGCTTGAAACTAATTTTTAAAAAATGAGAATAAATGAAGTCCACGTGTGTGTGTGTGTTGACCTTGATGGCTCTGAGTGTTTATCTCAGCTGCTTTCTGATGCCGAACTAAAAACAGAATATCCTCGCAAAGGGAGAAGCAAAAACTCATCCCATCCCAGCAGTGGCCTGCCTTTCTCTCGGCCTCTCTCTCTCGGCCTCTCTTCCCCTTCCCCTCCCTCTCTTCTTTATCTTTCCCTGGGTGACGTCTCCAGTTCAAAGCACACACTGCACACGGACGGGGGACTTAATCTGCCGAGCATGCTACAAAGGCGACCTTGAGGGTTTTGGTTTGATTGAGGTGTTCAAAACCCGGGTGAAAAAGAGGATTGATGGAATCAAGCAAGTGAGATTACTTCACATTCCGTACCACACCCACCCCGCTGACCTGGGGATAGCGTTGCAAATGAAGCGCCAGGCACAAGTTTTGAGAGGATAAGAGAGTGAATGAGAATGATGAGAGAGGGAAAGAGAGAGAGAGAGAGAAGAGAGTGAAGGTTGCGGGAGAGGAAGAGGAAGCGTCGAGGACGGGGGGGGGGGGGGGGGGGGGGAGACGCGAGGAAAGAAAGGGAAGAAAACTTGCTTGTGTGCTCTGGAACTTCTGTTGGAGCCGCATGATCAAACTGAAGAATCACGCCGACGGTGAATATTGATGCCGGAGTTTGAGTCTTTGTACTGTACAAGTTTTTGATTAGTTCCCCTAATCCTTAAGCCTTAGTTGTATCCGTGCGCGAGGAGGGGGAAAAAAACAAAAAAACAACAACAACAAAATACATAAATAATCATTCCTGCAGTGAAATGGCAAATGTTGTAGAAGGAGATGTTTGAATTTGTAGCGACTGGGAAACCTCTGGTATTTGTTTGCTCATAGCTTCCTTCCCTCAAGAGGGCAAAATTGCTGCTGCCTATTGATTCCTCTTGGAGCTATGCTTAGTGTAACACCGCCTATTTGATACATACTCCTTGTGTTGTTACATAAATGCTTCTTTGTGTGTATTTCCTCTTTTCATCTCCTCTCGCTCTTTTTTTTACTTCTTCTTCTTCTCCTTTTTTTTTTAAAGAAAAAAAAGGGGGGGGGGGGGAGTCGGGGGGGGCGCTCTCTTCACTACAGTCTCGGCTGCATTCATCAGTTACGAGAGCCCTCGCAATTATTCCCCCCTCTTCAGTCAGAAAAAAAAGAAGTCAACCTCCCCGGTACCCAGATGAATGACTGTTGTCTCCTCTGCCGGATTATTAGCCGGGAGATGTGTGTACACCGACGTCTCAGACGCCCCCCCCCGCCCCCCCTCCCCCCCCCCCGCCCCCCCCCTCCCCCCCCCCCCCCCCCCCCTCACCCCACCCAACTACTCAATATGCTCCTCTTTGTGTTTCTCGTCAGGAAAACAAAATGCTGTCAGGACGGAAGGGTAAAGGCAGAGTGCAAAAGCTTGATGAGAGGCTTGATGATGACAAGCGTGAAGGATCTGATATAGATGCCCCCCCCTTAGAAAGCGTTATTGCTCGCTGCTGATAAGACAAAAAGGTTTTTAAAAAAGTAGCGTTCATCACGTTTCACCCTGACGGTTGAGAAAGTATCACGAGGGATGAAATGTCGTATATCTTCCTGTTATCTATCCACAAGGATCCGTCAATACCGTCTCACCGTTCATAATTGAATGGTGAGGCGTGTGCTTTAACTCCAAGTCTCGTAGTCTCCGTCCATGTTCTCTGGAGCGCTAAGCGGTCAACCAGGAGAAAGTCCAGGCCCGGGGGGGAGGGGGGGGGGGGGGGGGGGGGGGGGCCCTATTCATTCGTCTTGACTTATGCATGCCTTGCAATGTTCGTGACCGGCAATAAAGGCCGGATACCTATTATTTAAGAAAAGGAAAAGGTACGGAGCTTAGCTACGTGGAAGTTAAAGTAGGCAATGAGGGAGGGATCGTCTTCACGGCTGCTCAACACATGGAGCTCTAGTGCAAGTTCAGACAGGAAGACCAGACCCCTCAGCCCGCTATCTATTCCTCACATTCCTGCCAATCATTCCTCACGCATGCTCACGCATTGTTTCCTTGCTGTCATCGTCCTGCACCGTCAATCATGACACCAGCTGCGCAGATCAGCTGATCCCCTCTATCCAATCAGCACACAGAAAATAATGACACTGCTAGCCAATCATCTTGCTGCTGTCTCATTTAAACATGACTGTCTCCCTACCTTCAGTTCTTTCATGCTGCTGTTACGCACCCCTCCACCTCCCCATCTCCGCCCAGTCTCCACGGATCCATCAGCCTCATCAACTCATCAGCCACCACCAGGTCTGGACTCCACGGGGGGGGTTCTATCTCGTTGCGGATCGGGGCAGTCGGCCCCTCAATTGCAAATCTCCCCTCAGAGTCCAAGCGCCAAAGACGCTGAGACTCCATCATTTCATATCATCTGTTAACAATAAACATGCATCCTTTCTTTATCTAACTGGTCTCTCCCTGATTGAAATGGAGTTGTTGACTCCGCACTGCAACACCGCCAGGAGGCATTTTCATGACCGCGTGTACGAAAGCCCACGGGCGACTTCTATCCGGAGGGCGGGCGCGCGGGGCAACCTTGAGGAACGACTTTGAGGATGTTGTGCCCCGATGTGCTTCACGCTATCCGTCACGCTCCAATCTCCTCCGCTGGCGTCCTCCGACCGGCTGCCAATGCGCACCGCATCTCTTCATTCCTCTTATCCGGCTACTCGGGAGATGAATCACGGCAACAATCATTCCGCATGCGCTCAAATGACGGCGCGGCGCAAAAAAAAGAAGAAAAAAAAACAAACAACAGACAACAGACACACCGAGTTAGACGTAGATTCTCCTGCCCCCCCCCCCCCGTGTTCCTCCTCCTCTCTCCTCGCACACATACGTCCAGCAATTTCAAATCCGATTGTCGCATCAGTTATTTGCCGGTCAAGGAAAAAAAAAAGAGAGTGAAGAAAGGCAATGAAAATGATGATTTCTTCTCTCCTCCAGTCGGGGCCTGTCGTATGCAATCGACTTCGACATTCCACCTCATCAGCTCCTCTATTTAACAATTTTGTGCACAGAGGACGTACAAAAAAAAAAGAGGAAAAAAGCCTGCCGACTGGTGAGAACATGGTGGCAGGTGCCTATTAAAACACTGCATAATAATGGCGCTGGTATTCGAGGCCGAGGTGCGCACACAATCATTATCCTCTGCACTTAATAGCACATAGCCCATTAATTGGCATCCAATTTTCATATTTTGCCAATCTGTTTGTGCCACCCTGCTCATTCCTCACACTAAATGCTTGTGACACGTCGCCCACAGCCATGAAATGTAAAGATATGCAGATACTGTATGCATGCCGGGACCTCCATCGTCTGCAAGGATCACAAAGGCAGCGACAGAGTAAATGGAAATGCACAAAAGGGAAGGCATGACTCATCTGACGGCTGCAGACGCGGAACGTCTCACTTTTTAATACGAGCATCATATTTGATTGCGTCTTCC